>NW_027195512.1:0-82500 GCF_038502225.1 Cherax quadricarinatus | reverse complement strand
CCTTGAGGCCTGTTTAGAATAAATTACATTTAGAAATGCCCCGGACCAAAGTACTGTACACTTGTAAGGTCCATTTGAGGGAGGCATCAGGGGTGGGAGATAACACTGTATGTCACTCAGCGCCTGAAATACTATATTCACTTACCTGCAGAGAGATTTGTTTCACTGTTGCCCGTGAGTTGTGAGATGAACAGTCTGGTTCTGTCTCCGTCAAGATTATCATGGGTTCTGCTGCCTGTATGGGATACATTTTCTGTAGGTTAAACTATAATATTTGCACAAGATTTAATTTTTTTTTTGACAAGCAGTTATTATGAATGTGTGAATATTAAATCGTCAGAAGTTAAGTAAAATACAGAAGTTCAGATATTTTTCTGTGGTGTGGGAATTAAACATGTATACATGTATATCGTATGTTAAGATGTATAACAATATTTGTTAAAGTTTCGTAAATTAATGTAAAACTTGATTATGAATTTACGTAAGTTAAATATTCACTCTCTGAACTACCACCTTCCTTGTTGAGTCGTTCTGACACACTGCTGTCACCAGCTTATCGCCAGAAATCCTGGTTACTGAATTGTTCACCTTTCACGTACTCTTACAAGGAAATAATTGTTGGACAGTCACGTTCTTAGGTAAGAAAGTATCCGACAGAAAAGACAGTCGCTCTTTAAGTCTTCAGTTCCGTTTGTGTGTCTCCGGGGCAAATTTCTTGTCCCAGCTGCTGTCCAGTTGTCTTACCAGGAGTTTCCCGGTCTTGAAAATTTAATTTAGGTTCTGAAATGTTCTTCTCTCATTGACGCCCTTGTCCTGAAATTTTCATGGCTTTGAGTCATCAACTTTTCGTTGGAGCAACTTTGTGTTTGGGGGGGAGGGGAGGAGCTACCACACATGATAGTTTGGTGAGACTGCGAGGTTGTTTGTTTATCCTGTGGTGGACAGTTGTTGTTAGGTAACTGAAGATGGTTACTGTCCACGTGTAGGATATGATGCTTTCTATTGTTTCATGTCAGGTCGTAAGAAGTTTTAATGTTCTTCCTTCTATTTTATATTTTTCTATGGTGCTTAAACAGTCACACTAATACAGGTAACTCAGCGTTATTTTATTGTATATATCATTTATATACTTATATCCGCTTGTATTCTAACTGGAGCCAGTAAGGTATTGTGATAGAAATAATTTCCTTTATATTCACATTTAACCCGCACATAACAGAATGAGACTTATAACGAGGTTTCGGTCCTACTTGTACCATTAACTTTGTCATAAGTTTTATTCTCCTATGGGCGGTTTATTTGTATATTGTTCCAGCCACTGTATTGTGCCTTTTTATTCTTTTGTATATGACGGACCTTTCCAAAGTATTATATTACTTACAGTATGGGCACTGATAACTAATACAGTAATCTCATTACTGATCATATGTTTAAACTGCAGAGAGTGTCCATAAATGGGGTTAAATCCAAGTGGGGATCTGTAACAATTGGCGTATCACAGGGATCAGTCTTAGGCCCGTTGTTGTTTATAATATAAATCAATGATCTTGATGAGGGTATTACTAGTGATATGAGCAAATTCGCCGATGACACAAAGATAGGTAGAATAATTGATTCAAACGTAGATGTTATGGAACTTCAGGAGGATTTAGACAAACTCTATTCTTGGTCAGAAAAGTGGCAGATGCAGTTCAATGTAGATAAATGCAAGGTTCTGAAGCTTGGGAGTGCCCATAACCCTAGTACTTATAAGTTAAATAATGTAGAACTTAGCCATACAGATTGTGAAAAGGACTTGGGGGTTATGGTGAGCAGCAACCTTGGTTTAGAAAGACACGTAAGCAAACACTATGACATATTTATTAGAAAACGTTTCGGTCCTGGGACCTTGATCACTTCTAACATACAGATATAGAAAGACATTATATATATAGGCGGAGAGTGAGGTGAGTGACGCACGGTGACGTGAAGAACGTCAAGTTGGGATGAGGACGGGTAGACGATGAAATCATGTGACTCCTGTGTTGTTGGGTTGGTGGTGCTTAAGTATCATGTATGCCACCAACCCAGCAACACAGGAGTCACATGATTTCATCGTCTACCCGTCCTCATCCCAACTTGACATTCTTCAGGTCACCGTGCGTCACTCACACCTCATTCTCCGCCTATAGATATGTCTTTCTATCTCTGTATGTTAGAAGTGATCAAGGTCCCAGGACCGAAACGTTTTCTAATAAATATGTCATAGTGTTTGCATACGTGTCTTTCTAAATCAACTTGTCGGTATTTATTACCAAGGTTTATACCAGCAGCAACCTTAAACCAAGACAGCAGTGCCTAAGCGTACGTAATAAGGCAAATAGATTATTGGGATTTATATCAAGAAGTGTAAGCAACAGAAGTCCAGAGGTCATACTGCAGCTTTATACATCCTTAGTAAGGCCTCACCTAGATTATGCAGCTCAGTTCTGGTCTCCATATTACAGAATGGACATAAATTCGTTAGAAAACATTCAGCGTAGAATGACTAAATTATTACAAAGCATTAGAAATCTTTATGAAGAATGATTGAAGACTCTTAAATTACATTCACTTGTTAGGCATTGCTGTCTTGGTTTAAGGTTGCTGCTCACTATAACCCCCAAGTCCTTTTCGCAATCTGTATGGCTAAGTTATACATTATGTAACTTATAAGTGCCAGGATTATGGACACTCCCGAGCTTCAGAACCTTGCATTTATCTACATTGAACTGCATCTGCTACTTTTCTGACCAAGAATAGAGTTTGTCTAATTCCTGCTGAAGTTCCCTAACATCTACGTTTGAATCTATGGTCCTACCTATCTTTGTGTCATCGGCGAATTTGCTCATATCACTAGTAATACCCTCATCAAGGTCATTGATATTTATTATAAACGACAACGGGCCCAAGACTGATCCCTGTGGAACGCCACTTGTTACAGATCCCCACTCGGATTGAACCCAATTTAAACATACTCTCTGCTTCCTATTAGTGAGCCATGACTCGGTCCATGACAGCACTTTTTCCCCCAATACCATGAGCTGCCACTTTTTTTTAACAGTCTCTGATGCGGTACTCTATCAAAAGCCTTACTAAGATCTAAATAAACAATATCATATTCTTTCTCATGATCAACGGCCTCAAAAGCTTTACTGAAGAAGGTTAATAAATTAGTTAGGCAGGAACGGCCCCTGGTGAATCCATGCTGAGTATCATTAATCAAGCTGTGCTTATCCAGATAGCTTCTTATATTATCAGCTATAATTGACTCTAGTAATTTGCCTACAATTGAGGTCAGGCTTATTGGGCGGTAATTTGACGGTAACGACTTGTCCCCTGTTTTAAAAATAGGAATTACATTAGCCATCTTCCACATATCAGACACTACACCTGTTTGAAGAGAAATATTAAAAATATGAAACAATGGTTCACAAAGTTCCATTTTACACTCTTTAAGAACCCTTGAAAAAAGTTCATCAGGGCCCGGGGATTTATTTTGCTTTAACCGGTCTATTTGTTTGATAACCAATTCGGTAGCGACTGTGATGTTACATAATTTATCATCTTCAGGCCCACTATAAAAATTAATTACTGGGATATTGTTAGTGTCTTCCTGAGTGAAAACCGAGAGAAAATAATTATTAAGAATAGAGAACATTTCATTCTCTTTGTCAGTAAGGTGCACAGAGTTATTTTTAAGGGGATCTATCTTATCTCTGACTTTTGTTCTATAAACCTGGAAAAAACTTTTTGGGTTAGTTTTCGAATCACTAGCAACTTTAATTTCAGAGTCCCGTTTAGCTTTTCTTATCTTTTTAACGTCCCTCTTAATGCCAATATACTGATTCATAAGATGACCCTCACCTCTTTAGATGTGCCTATAAATTCCTTTTTTCTGCCCTAAAAGATATCTGAGCCTATTATTCATCCATCTGGGGTCATTTCTATTCGATTTAATTTCCTTATATGGGATAAATGTCCTTTGGGCAGCATGTATTGTATTAAGAAAGCTGTCATACTGATAGCTCTCTTCGTTACCCCAGACCACAGATAATAAGTGTTCTCTAAGCCCATTGTAATCTGCTAAGCGAAAATCTGGGACTGTTACTGAGTTATCCCTACTATCATACTTCCATTCAATGCTAAAGGTAATTGATTTGTGATCGCTTGTGCCGAGTTCCTCTGTAATTTCTAAATTATTAACAAGAGTTTCTTTGTATGCCAAAACCAAGTCAAGCAGGTTATTTCCCTTTGTAGGCTGTATCACAAACTGCTTCAAAAAACAATCCTGGACGACTTCTAAGAAGCCGTTTGATTCTAAATTCCCAGTCAAGAAATTCCAATCAATATGACTAAAGTTAAAGTCTCCTAGAATTACTGCATTATCGTGCCTTGTTAAGGCTTAACAATTTCCTCCCATAGTAGTCTCCCTTGGTCCCTATCTAAGCTTAGGGGACGGTATATCACACCTAAAATCAATTTTTCTTGTCCCTCTGAAAATTCTATCCAAACAGACTCTGTGTGTGTAACTTCAGACTTAATACCCGTTTTTATGCAACAGTTCAAGCGATCTCGGACATACAGTGCCACCCCACCCCCCTTCCCGATACTTCTGTCTACTTGGAACAATTTAAATCCCTGTATGTGACATTCAACATGCATGTCCCGATTTTTCGTATTGAACCATGTCTCAGTTTAGGCAAATACATCAATGTTACCTGCACTAGCAACTAGTCTCAACTCGTCCATCTTATTCCTAGCACTACGACTATTTGTGAAATATATATTTAAGGACCCTACTTTCTCTTTACCCTTCCTGCTGCTTTCTGTTATTCCACCAAACCTATTACTGTCCTTGTCACCTAGTGCCACTGGCTTTCCAATATCCACATCGTTTTGCCTATTACTAGTTTTCCTAGTACTCATATTACTGTTTTCCCGCCAAAACCCATACCACTAACTATTCCTAGTTTAAAGACCTAACAGCTCCCTCCACTGCGTTGGCCAGTGCTCCCACCTCAAACCTAGATAAGTGAACCCCATCCCTGGCATACATGTCATTTTTGCCATAGAAGAGGTCCCAGTTGTCAATGAATGTTACCGCATTTTACTTACAGTATTTGTCCAACCAGCAATTGACACCAATTGCTCTGGACAGCCATTAATTTCCAACTCCTCTCCTTGGCAAAATACCACGTATGACAGGGTTCCCAGCCTTCTTCCTAATTATCTCTATTGCTAACCTATACCTGCTAATCAGGTTCTCACTCCTACGTCTGCCAACATCATTGCCTCCAGCACTGAGACAGATAATAGGATTTCTCCCATTACCTCTCATAATGTCATCCAGATCTGCCTCCTACTCCTATCCTTCAAGCAGAATGCCCTATCCATGTACCTAATCTGGCTATCCCCAAGAACAACAATGCTTTTACCTTCCTTGGCGTCGTCCGTCGTGATGTTCCCAGTAGTCGACTCACATTCGTTAGGTAGTACTACACCTTCACTTGTGGAATTCGTCAAGACGTTCTCGATGGTCTTTGTTGGTGTTTCTAGGGATGTCTCTCTCACGTCTGCCAATGCTTCCTTGGTGCTCGTTGTGGCATTCCCAGTAGAACACCCACATTCGTCAGGTAACACCGAGAATGGATTGGAAGTTTCCACAGTATTCTTCCGGTTTCTCGTTGTTTCTGCTTCTCCAACAGTCTTTTTGATCCTCAGCTTGGTTCCATGTGTCCCGGCCACTGACCAAGTTCCCCTCTTAACCTGGGGACTCGCAACAGGAGGATTACTACGAATCCTCTTGTTCTCCTCCGTTAATCGCCGTATCTCCTGCTTAGCAGCCCTAAGCACTTCTTTCAGCTGCTGGTAAAGTTGCTCAAGAGAGGACATCCTAGTTCACATTCACAGAGACGCACAAACAGGTCTTCACAGAGCTAAGTACACGTCACCACTGCTCGCCACACTCTCACTCATGTATTTATCCAACCTATATTTGAAACTACCCAAGGTTTTAGCCTCAATAACCCAACTAGGTAGACTTTTCCATTCATCAACTACCCTATTTCAAAACCAATACTTTCTAAATCTAAACTTATCTAATTTAAATCCATTACTGCGGGTTCTCTCTTGGAGAGATATTCTCAAGACCTTGTTAATATCCCCTTTATTAATACCTATCTTCCACTTATACACTTCGATCAGGTCTCCCCTCATTCTTCGTCTAACAAGTGAATGTAACTTAAGAGTCTTCAATCTTTCTTCATAAGGAAGATTTCTAATGCTATGTATTAATTTAGTCATTCTACGCTGAATGTTTTCTAACGAATTTATGTCCATTCTGTAATATGGAGACCAGAACTGAGCTGCATAATCTAGGTGAGGCCTTACTAATGATGTATAAAGCTGCAGTATGACCTCTGGACTTCTGTTGCTTACACTTCTTGATATAAATCCCAGCAATCTATTTGCCTTATTTTGCACGCTTAGGCACTGCTGTCTTGGTTTAAGGTTGCTGCTTACCATAACTCCCAGATCTTTTTCGCATTCTATACGGATAAGTTCAATATTATTAAGCTGGTAGGTGCTAGGGTTATGGACATTTCCGAGCTTTAGAACTTTACATTTATCTACATTGAACTGCATCTGCCACTTTTCTGACCACGAACTGAGTTTGTCTAAATCCTCCTGAAGTTGTGAGACATCACTGTCTGAATCGATTATCCTACCTATCTTCATGTCATCAGCAAATTTGCTTATGTCACTAGTAATTCTCTCGTCAAGGTCGTTTATATATATTATAAACAACAATGGACCTAAAACTGATCCCTGCGGAACGCCACTTGTTACAGATCCCCACTCAGATTTAACCCCATTTATGCACACTCTGCTTCCTATTAGTGAGCCATGACTCGATCCATGACAGCATTTTTCCCCCAGTGCCTGAGCTGCCACTTTCTTCTACAGTCTCTGATGTGATACTCTATCAAAAGCCTTACTAAAATCTAAATAAACAATATCGAATTCTTTATCCTGATCAACGGCCTCAAAAGTTTTGCTGAAGAAGGTTAATAAATTAGTTAGGCAGGAACGGCCCCTGGTGAAACTATGTTGAGTATCATTAATCAGATTATGCCTATCATGATGGCTTCTTATATTTTTTTTATTATCACACTAGCCGATTCCCACCAAGGCAGGGTGGCCCGAAAAATAAAAAACTTTCACAATCATTCACTCCATCACTGTCTTGCCAGAAGGGTGCTTTACACTACAGTTTTTAAACTGCAACATTAACACCCCTCCTTCAGAGTGCAGGCACTGTACTTCCCATCTCCAGGACTCAAGTCCGGCCTGCCGGTTTCCCTGAACCCCTTCATAAATGTTACTTTGCTCACACTCCAACAGCACGTCAAGTATTAAAAACCATTCGTCTCCATTCACTCCTATCAAACACGCTCACGCACGCCTGCTGGAAGTCCAAGCCCCTCGCACACAAAACCTCCTTTACCCCCTCCCTCCAACCTTTCCTAGGCCGACCCCTACCCCGCCTTCCTTCCACTACAGACTGATACACTCTTGAAGTCATTCTGTTTCGTTCCATTCTCTCCACATGTCCGAACCACCTCAATAACCCTTCCTCAGTCCTCTGGACAACAGTTTTGGTAATCTCGCACCTCCTCCTAACTTCCAAACTACGAATTCTCTGCATTATATTCACACCACACATTGCCCTCAGACATGACATCTCCACTGCCTCCAGCCTTCTCCTCGCTGCAACATTCATCACCCATGCTTCACACCCATATAAGAGTGTTGGTAAAACTATACTCTCATACATTCCCCTCTTTGCCTCCAAGGACAAAGTTCTTTGTCTCCACAGACTCCTAAGTGCACCACTCACCCTTTTCCACTCATCAATTCTATGATTCACCTCATCCTTCATAGACCCATCCGCTGACACGTCCACTCCCAAATATCTGAATACATTCACTCCCTCCATACTCTCTCCCTCCAATCTGATATCCAATCTTTCATCACCTAATATTTTTTGTTATCCTCATAACCTTACTCTTTCCTGTATTCACTTTTAATTTTCTTCTTTTGCACACCCTACCAAATTCATCCACCAATCTCTGCAACTTCTCTTCAGAATCTCCCAAGAGCACAGTATCATCAGCAAAGAGCAACTGTGACAACTCCCACTTTATGTGTGATTCTTTATCTTTTAACTCCACGCCTCTTGCCAAGACCCTCGCATTTACTTCTCTTACAACCCCATCTATAAATATATTAAACAACCACGGCTTCTTATATTATCAGCTGTAATTGACTCTAGTAATTTGCCTACAAATCTGCTTTTCCGAGAACCTACTCATGCTATTGCTTCCAAGGATCTTATTTTCATTATTAATTGTAAGAAAATAATTTTCCTTGTGCTTCAATTCATCCTTTAGCGATAGATTTAGCATATGTTCTAATGAGATTTTTAATTTGTTGAAATATGATAATGTTGTGTTTGATCTTTTGCCAGTTTATTTGTCTTCTGGCACATGAAGAAACAGAAAGAAGGTGTCACAAATGCGCACATACATTCTTGTACAGAGGAGAGATGGGAATTCATAAGCCAACTGGAAAAGGAAAGGAAGCTGAGATGGAAGAAACATTACATGACTGGAATGAGATTGAATTGATGTAGGCTGGATTTAGATACAAGATGGAAAAAAAGTTGAATGGAAAGTATTAGTATCTTTTGATAATGGAGGAAGAGTTACAGAATATATCTACAGAAAGCATGGAATGGAAGAGAAGGGTTACACCTTCTGAGACAAAGTTACAAAGACTGGAAGAGGATCTGAAGGGAGCAGACGAAGGAGCTAGAAGAGATGAAGGGAAGGTGCAAGAAATAGTAACAGCAGGTGAGTGGACAGAGGTCAGAGAAGAATAAACAAAACCTGTGGGGAAATATTCATGAGCAGCCGGGAGATGTAGATAAGGTGAGCAGCAAAGGCTCTCTTGATAATAGACAGAAATCTGGAAAGAAAGGTGGGAGGAGTGGAGGGTCGCTGAAGAACTGTGAGCTTCAAGGAAAAAATATGAGTATAAATGAATCATTAAACCAACATTAAACCAGATACAAATATATAGAGTTTAGGAAAGTAATTAAGAGGGAAATATGCCCAGTCAAACTATGGTTAAGATTGTCACAAACGTATCATCAACCTTCAGAAATAGAACAACATTGAAAAGACAAGAACTATGGGAAAGAATACAAAATTGCTAAAGGAAGAAGTACCAGAGAATAGATCGACAGAAGTCGAACCTCAGCCTCTGTTAGTGAGCCATGCACACCAAACCTATCGTAATTTTAAAAATAAAATTGGATTTTTCTGAGAATCCATAATTATTCATGGAAAAGTAAAAAATAAGTGGAAATATTATGTTTTAGGTTTAAAAATAAGATTTTGCACAATTTTCCCCATAAAAATATTTTTTATAGAGTAAACACATTCACAGACGCAGATCTATCCATGGCCTCCTTTATATTTAAACACAACCCGGAACAAGTCATACCCGACTTCCCTTTCTACATCCACAGTCCTCACCAGTATAAACACCTTCCTCACAACTCTACCCTAAACCCTCTCTCCCCATTACATTCCAAACCACCTCATCCCCTATAACCAATGTCTGCCATTCTGTCCCCATTCAGTGCAAGAAACCCATCCTCAACTCTCCCCTCCCCACCCATTTTCAGCACCATTCTCCTCTCGACCCATGGGCAAGGATCTGGAAATTAGGAACGTGACCCATGGGCAAGGATCTGGAAATTAGGAACGTGCCAACTCGAACACTGAAACAGAAAGAAAGCTGAAGGGACATAGTTTTGTTGTTGCTGTTGTTGTTTATCGTCTGATTTCATCCAAATAATATTTTTCGATTCTTACTATGTGAAATACTGAAGATCACTGGGGGAATGAAAGCAGGGCAGACACGAGTACACTGAGAGCCAACTAAATAAGTATCAGGGGCCCAAGACTGTTCAACTGCCTCCCAGCATACATAAGGGGGGATTACCAATAGACCCCTGGCTGTTTTCAAAAAGGCACTGGACAGGCATCTAAAGTCAGTACCTGATCAGCCAGGCTGTGGCTCGTACGTCAGCATGTGTATGGCCAGCAGTAACAGCCTGGTTGATCAGACCCTGATCCAACACGATGCCTGGTTTTGCTGGAAGTCCAAGCCACTAGCACACAAAACCTCCTTTACACCCTCCATCCAACCTCTCTTAGTCCAACCCCTACCACACCTTCCCTTCAGTACATATTTATATGCTCTCCAAGTCACTATTTTGTTCCATCCTCTCTACATATCCGAACCACCTCAACAACCTCTCCTCAGCCCTCTGGATAATTGTTTTGGTAACCCCACACATCCTCCTAATTTCCAAACTAAGGATTCTCTGCTTTATATTCACACCGCACACTACCTCAGACATGGCATCTCAACTGCCTCCAGCCTTCTCCTTGTTCTAACATTCATCAATTATGCTTCACACCCATATAAAAGCGTTGGTATTACTATACTCTTATAAATTCCCCTCTTTGCTTCCATAAATAATGGTCTTTGTCTCCACAGATTCCTCAGTGCACAACTTACCTTTTTTCCCCTCATCAAATCTATGATTCACCTCATCTTTCATAGATCCATCTGCTGACACTTCCATTCCCAATTATCAGAACACATTCACCTCCTCCACACTCCCTCCAACCTGATATCCAGTCTTTCATTACTAAAATTTTTGTTATGCTCATCAACTTTCTCTTTCACTTTTAATTTCCTTTTTTTACATACCCTATCAAACTCATCCACCAATCTCTACAACTTCTCATCAGAATCTCCCAAAAGCACAGTGTCATCAACAAAGTGCAACTGTGACAACTCCCACTTTCTGTTAATTTCTTTATCTTTTTAACCCCACATCTATTGCCAGCACCCGAGCATTCACTTCTCTTACAGCTCCATCTATACATATATTGAACAACAATGGTGACATCACACATCCATGACTAAGGCTTACTTTTACTGGGAGATAATCTCCCACTCTCCTACATACTCTAACGTGAGCCTCACTATCCTCGTGAAAACTTCACTGCTTTCAGTAACCTAATTCCTATTCCATATATTTGCAAAAACTGACACATTGCTCCCCTATCCATATGCCATTTCCAAATCCATAAATGCCAGAAAAACCACTTTACCCTTATACAAATACTGTTCACCTATGTTTCACTGTAAATACTTGGTCCACACACCCCCTACCCTTCCTAAAGCCTCCTTGTTTATCTGATATCCTACTCCATCTTATTTTTATTTCTTTGAATAATAATTGCAATTTACAAACTATTTTATCCTCTTTGCCTTTATGCAAAGGAACTATGCATGCTCTCTGTTAGTCCATAAGTACCTTACCATGTTCCATACAGTTTTTAAATAAAAGCACTAACCACTACATAACGATACCCCCCCCAGATTTTAACATTTCTATTTTTCCCATCAATCAGCTGTTTTACTCCATTTCATTCTACACACTGCCTCACGAACTTCCTGTAAACTTAGAACTGGTTCTTCCTCACTCCTACAAGATGTTATTCCTCTCTTCTTTTGACGAAATCATAGTTTATATTCATCAACATTTAACAATGCCTCAAAATA
Source organism: Cherax quadricarinatus (assembly GCF_038502225.1). Taxonomy (NCBI): domain Eukaryota; kingdom Metazoa; phylum Arthropoda; class Malacostraca; order Decapoda; family Parastacidae; genus Cherax; species Cherax quadricarinatus. Next base: position 70,767 of record NW_027195512.1, on the reverse strand, counting down.
TTACCTCTGTGTTCCCTATACCTCTAATTATTAGAGTACTAATCTATTTTTTTTTTTGGGGGGGGGAGAGAAAGAGTGAGAGTAGCGGCATTTTCAGTTGTCCTATGAAAGAAGTGTTTCCTAAAGTTATCCTTGTAGGAACTGAAGATTTTTCTTTATTGAAGACCAGAGAACACAAATAAAACGTTATCATAACATCTCTGTGGCAATATGTATCTCTGTATAACTAGCTGTATATGTCTTATTCTAATATGTCTACAAATGTTAAACCTAACTTTGTTATTTTTTTAAATACACTACCTAACAGAATACTCCATTCTACTGAATGAACAGCAATGCATACAACCATATGACCTGTCTTTGTAATACTCATTTGTATTTTATAGTTATCTGTTTACAATAATGTCTTATCACTGATTTCATCATTGCTTAGTTAATCTTAAGTTAATTTTAAGCCAGCCCGTAATGCTATGCATATAAGTGGCTTTGGCATGCTGCTCTTACCTGTATTTTTTGTACCTCTGTTTGTATGCTAAAAGTGTTACTTTCTGTTCTACTTATTTATTTGTTCAAAGAGTTTAAGAGATGTAACAGTGAAAATGTTAAGTATAGTAAAAATAATAATGAAATTTAGCAGACGTCAGTGAACGTTCCTTTATACCTTCTGAAGCAACAGTGAGTCGCCTCCGAGCTTCTTCCTGCCCATAAAAGAAACACCTTCCATTCTGCAACATTTCTAAATTATGATTTTTCATTAATTACCGAAAAGAAAGAAACAATAAAAAATGACAGAAAATTCATTACAAAAGATATAATATACAACCTATAACATCATTGCTTAAAACGTAATTATAATTATTAGCTTTAGAAATATCGTATAGAAATATGGTTGTATTTGAAATATTACCAGTTTTTGGGACTCTTTCCTGTTAAGAATAATTATTTTCCGATTTTTTGTATATCTATTATTATATTTTTATTAAGACATCGGCAGTTTCCCACCGAGGCAGTGTGACCCGGAATAGAAGAAACACTTTCAACATTCAGTCCATCACTGTGTTGCCAGAGATGTACCTACGCTACATATATAAAACTGAAGGCTCAACACCCCTCCTTCATACACCAGGCACTATGCTTCCCACCTCCAGGACTCAAGTCCGGTCTGTCAGTTTCCCAAAATCCCTTCATAAATGTTACTTTCCTCACATTAAGTCCTAAAACCATTTTGTCTCCACTCAATGGTAAAGTTGACCAAACGAAATCAAGGGCGACACACACACAAAAAAAGAAAAATTTGGCAACTCCTGAAAAAATGGAAAGTCCAGACAATTTGGCAACACCCCTAAAACTTGATCCTAGGACTAGGAGCACGACTCTGAGAGGAGCAATCCGGAAGTAAGGGTGGGAGTAAGGGTGGAGTGGGAAAGGGGGTTGAAAAAAAAAAAAAAAAAAAAGCGGGTGTTGAAATTGGGGTGGAGCCCCCACTCAAAATTTTGAAGGGGGTGGAGCCCCCACTCAAAATTTTGAAGGGGGTGGAGCCCCTCTCAAAAAATTCCTCACTCTGAAGAAATATCCACTACTGGAGTCGCTATGTCCCACTATGTCCCGTTGACTGGGTTCTGGCTCCAATAAATCTAGCGTGTATCCTGGATGACCAAGCCAGCAGCAGAGCTGATAATGAAAGCACTGGTTACAAGATGGTTATTAAGTATAAAACTGAAGAAAGACAAAGGGTGAAAGATTTAGTTCAATGTCATTACTAGTAACCAGGTTAATAACAACAAAGAAATGAAATACACCTGGTAGATCACCTGACCCGATCAGGAGAAGAGCAGAGGTGAAGTGATTCGCCAAACTTCAGCCCACACCAGGTAAGGTTAATATTACCAGAAGTAGAAATTAAAGAAAATCAGACCCGAGGTAATCTGAAGTTCTGCAGCGGCCCGCTAGATGACAGTGCTGGTGGCGACACACTAACAGCTTCTGGGTGTACATCCATAACCCTACTTCGAAGACTTTTCCCTCATTTATTAATGAAATCGCAGTGTCCTGCTATTGACTTACTCTTACCCTACTGCCTTTTAGCTGATTGGTTTAATTTGCTGCAGGGCCATAAAATTGAACAGAATAGAATAATTTGTACTAAGCTGTCTTTAGCAGAACTTGCAGTCCACCTGTTAGGTAATGCTGCATAACCTCACTGGTGCCAAGCTGAAACGATGTGTCACTCTCATGCCATCTTCTTGCCTGGCATATTGGAATGTGTGACTGTTAGAGTGTAGTATAGCATTTTTGTCTCTATCACGAGGGGTATTGTGTCATCTGGGCATGCGTGTTTATCGGTCGACCTGGACACACTAGGGTTGACCTGTAAACCGGGTTCACGCTGCTTTCGCATAAATAAATAAAAAAGTACATAGCAGCATTTTTCTTTTCACATTTCACAAGATGAAAGAACGACTTGCTGAAGAAATGCCCACTGATATTCCAGATACTCTGAGTACAGGTTTCCCGCCTCTCAAACACACTATCCTCGTCTTCCCCATTATTTCCTGAGTTTTCCATGTATTATTATCATATTATCACCATTTCTTTTGTCTTCCAGTTTTGTCAGCATCCACTTTTTATAGCTTCAAACCTCATTCATCATAGCTCAGGAACTAGAATTGTAATATTCCTGCGTACTTTCTCCATTTACTTAACCTGGTTCACCAATGGATGATTTAATGTTGGTCCTGCTTACTCAGTGAATACCCATACATAAGTTGCATCAAGTCTTCCATTACTCTTTAATTTGGCTGCGGTGGTTACTTGGTTGACGTGAGCGTCGTTATTCTTCGTGTCCATTCTTTGTGTATGTGTGTACTCAATTATACGTATCCACCCATAAGTGATTGCTGGGGTTGATTCACAGCTCCTGGACCCACCTCTTTGGTAGTCAATACTAAGTCAACTCCTGTATCATGAGTTTTATCATATGTCTTTTTAAAGCTATATAAGGATCCTGCCTCTATTGCTTCACTAACCTAATTGTTCCACTTCCTGATAACTCTAAAACTAAAGAAATAGTTCCTAACATTCTTATGACTCACTTGAGCTTCAAACATTTTCAGTTGATTACTCTTGTACCAGGATCCTGTCACATGAATAATCCATCTCTGTTCACTTTGTCAGTTCTTCTCAGTACTTTATACGCTGTTATCATGTTACCCTTGTCCCTCCTGTACTCCAGTGTCATCAGGTTCAGTTTTCCTAACCTCTCCTCAGAAGACATAAGACATAGTTCCAGGTCTAGTCTTGTTGCAAACTTTTTGCATTTTATGATGCATATTCCAATATGGGTCTGACGCACATCTTGTACTATGTGCCAGGAGTCCATATGCTGCAGCAGTTATTTGGTCGACGTGCGACACAGAGGATATGTTTGGTATGATACTCACCCTAAGAATCCTTTCCTTGAGTGAGATTTGCAGTTTTTGACCCTCTAGCCTGTAATTCTTCCGAGAGTTTTTTTCTTTTTGTCCCTCTCAAGCTTCATTACTTTGCACTTGATAGGGTTAAACTCCAGGAGCCATTTTTTAGATCATGTTTGCAGTCTATCCAGATCCCTTTGTAGTCTTTCCTAATCCTCGTCCGCTTGTATTCTCCTCATCATTTTTATGTCGTCTACGATCAGGGACACTTCTGAATCCATTGCTTCTGTCTTATCATTCACGTATACAAGAAACAGAGGCGTTCACTCCGCCACCTCGTCATGTACCATCACTCGTTGTATCGTTCCTGTCGGATATTTTCTGATTCCTTGTAGTGTTTTTTTTAGATATTCCCTCTATTCCAGCCTCTCCCTGTAGCTTTTGTACCAGCCTCTTGTGAGGTCGTTGTCGAGAGCCTTTTTACTGTCTAAGAACATGCTATCCACTTATCCCTCCCCCTCTCTCTCTCTCTTTCTCTCTCCTGTTACTTTTACTCTCTCTTCTGTTACTTTTTTGTAAGATTCCAGTAGGATTGTGATACAGAATTTTTCCTCCTTGAATCTGTGCTGGTTGTCATGTATATGCCCACTCCTTTTTATGTGGCCCACCATTCTTCTCCTGATAATCTTCTCCACGACTTTACATGCTATATATGCCCACAACATTGGTAAGTAGTTTAATACTGCCTGTCTGTCTCCTGCCTTAAAAAGTGCTACTATATTTACTAAGATAGATTTTTTGAAGAATGTTATTTGCAGCGCAAAGTGCTTCTGCTCCCTGCCTCAGGTTCCATGGATATATGTTATCTGGGCCCACTGCCTTCCAAGTATCTAGTTCACACAGTAGTTTCTTCACCTATTCATCGGTTGTGTGTAGTATGTCCAGCACTTGCTTGTGAACTCTGCAGCCTCAGTTTGCTGGATTCTTTAATGTCTCTGAGAATACCTCCCTAAATCTTTTTCTGAGCACTTCACATTCTGAGCACTTCATCATTCCTTGTAAGTTGCCCATATAAGGTGTCCCTGATTGCTGTTTTCTCCTGATGTAACAGTACAACAGCTTAGGGTCAGATTTGGATTTCAATGCTATATCATTCTCATATTCTAATGTTTCTCCCTCCATGAATATTCATTTCTGGCATGTCGGATAATCCCCTTATTTTCCCGGATCCTTTGTCTTCTGTACTTTTTCCATTCTCTAGCATACTTAATTTTGGTCTCTTTACACATTTGGGTGAACCAATAGCTCATATTGGTTTTCTTATTCTTACTATTGTCCTTGGGAACGAACGTCTCTTGTGCCTCCTTGCATTTTGTGGTGAAATATTCCATCATTTCATTTACCATGTGATCATTAGGCCTTTCATAAGTGATGGTTCCATCATCAGAACGACTTAAGGTGAATATGAGATCCACTTTTGCTGGTTCATCCTGCAGTCTTTCTGTAGTGTCATTAGAATGTTGATGCATAAGGTTTTTCCAGTAGCACTTCCATCATGTTAGCTCTCCTCATTTCAGGCCCTGCAGGTTTTCCCAGTCAATCACGCACAACTAGTAACTTTGCCCTACCCATATGGGCCCCTTCTGGCCACCTCAGCTCTGTTGCTCTCATCACATTCTTCATTTTGCCTCCTGCTATTCTGTGGGTAGTTGTACATCAGTGCAATCACCACCTTAGGACCCCCAGTCTGAAGTGTTCCTACTATGGAGTCTGATGCTTCCATTCTGTCCATTCCTTCCATTTCGTCAATGTCAACTTTTTTTTTTTTTATGCAGTGCAGCTTTTCCTTCCCCTCTCTGCTCCCTCTGTATTTACTCAGGATTTGATTTCCACATGGAAAGATCATATCTATTATCATCCTACTGAACTTCGTTTCTGTGAGTGCTATGACGTCTGGGAATATCTCCATGATTTTGCTCTTCACATTTGTTACCAAATCTTCATTATATTTTCTAATTTTGTATGTGTGTTTGTGTGTGTGTGTGTACTCACCTAGCTATGGTTGCAGTGGTCGAATTATAGCTCCTGACCCCACCTTTTCATTGGCCATTACTAGGTCACTCTAACTCTTCAATGAGATTTATCATACCACTTCTTAAAGCTCTGTATAGATCCTGGTTCCACTATATCACTTCTCAGACTATTCCACTTCCTCTCAGCCCTCTGACTGAAGAAATACTTCCTAACATTCCTGTGATTCGTCTGAGTCTTCAACTTCCTACTGAGAACCCTTGTTGCTGTGTCCCTTCTCTGGAACATCCTGACTCTGTCCACCCTGTCGACTCCTCTAAGTATTTTATATGTCGTTATCACATCCCTTGTGTATGTGTATGTGTGTGAATGTGTATGTGTGTGTGTGTGGATAGGATAGGATAGGATAGGACTCACAGTGCGTGTGTGTCCTTGTGTGTGTATGTGTGTGTGTGTATGTATGTATGTATGTATCTGTGTGTGTGTACTCACCTATTTGTGGTTGCAGGGGTCGAGTCCTAGCTCCTGGCCCCGCAGTGTGTGTGTGTGTGTGAATGTGCATGCGTGTATTCACCTAGTTGTACTCACCTAGTTGAGGTTGCAGGGGTCGAGTCCGAGCTCCTGGCCCCGCCTCTTCACTGATCGCTACTAGGTCACTCTCCCTGAACCGTGAGCTTTATCATACCTCTGCTTTAAGCTATGTATGGATCCTGCCTCCTCTACATCGCTTCCCAAACTATTCCACTTACTGACTACTCTGTGGCTGAAGAAATACTTCCTAACATCCCTGTGATTCATCTGTGTCTTCAGCTTCCAACTGTGTCCCCTTGTTACTGTGTCCAATCTCTGGAACATCCTGTCTTTGTCCACCTTGTCAATTCCTCTCAGTATTTTGTATGTCGTTATCATGTCCCCCCTATCTCTCCTGTCCTCCAGTGTCGTCAGGTTGATTTCCCTTAACCTCTCCTCGTAGCTCTCTTAGCTCTGGGACTAGTCTTGTTGCAAACATTTGCACTTTCTCTAGTTTCTTTACGTGCTTGGCTAGGTGTGCGTTCCAAACTGGTGCCGCATACTCCAATATGGGCCAAACGTACACGGTGAACAGGGTCCTGAACGATTCCTTATTAAGATGTCGGAATGCTGTTCTGAGGTTTGCTAGGCGCCCATATGCTGCAGCGGTTATTTGGTTGATGTGCTCTTCAGGAGATGTGCCTGGTGTTATACTCACCCCAAAATCTTTTTCCTTGAATGAGGTTTGTAGTCTCTGGCCCCCTAGACTGTACTCTGTCTGCGGTCTTCTTTGCCCTTCCCCAATCTTCATGACTTTGCACTTGGTGGGATTGAACTCCAGGAGCCAATTGCTGGACCAGGTCTGCAGCATGTCCAGATCCCTTTGTAATTCTGCCTGGTCTTCGATCGAGTGAATTCTTCTCATCAACTTCATGTCATCTGCAAACAATGACATCTCAGAATCTATTCCTTCCATCATGTCGTTCACAAATACCAGAAACAGCACTGGTCCTAGGACTGACCCCTGTGGGACCCCGCTGGTCACAGGTGCCCACTCTGACACATCGCCACTTACCATGACTCGCTGCTGTCTTCCTAACAAGTATTCCCTGACCCATTGTAGTGCCTTCCCTGTTATCCCTGCTTGGTCCTCCAGTTTTCGCACCAATATCTTGTGTGGAACCATGTCAAACGCCTTCTTGCAGTCCAAGAAAATGCAATCCACCCACCCCTCTCTCTCTTGTCTTACTGTTGTCACCATGTCATAGAACTCCAGTAGGTTTGTGACACAGGATTTCCCATCCCTGAAACCATCTTGGCTGCTGTTGATGAGATCATTCCTTTCTAGGTGTTCCACCACTCTTCTCCTGATAATCTTCTCCATGATTTTGCATACTATACATGTCAGTGACACTGGTCTGTAGTTTAGTGCTTCATGTCTGTCTCCTTTTTTAAAGATTGGGACTACATTTGCTGTCTTCCATGCCTCATGCAATCTCCCTTTTTCGATAGATGTATTGAATATTGTTGTGTGTGTGTGTGTGTGTGTGTGTGTGTGTGTGTGTGTGTGTGTGTGTGTTGTGTGTGTGTGTGTGTGTGTGTGTGTGTGTGTGTGTGTGCGTGTGTGTGTACTCACCTAGTTGAGGTTGCAGGGGTGTGTGTGTGTGTGTGTATGTGTGTGCATACACGACTACTAACCTTGCTTGTGATGGCGTCTGCAATGTGTCCCATGATCAGCAGCACTGCCAACAATATACACTGAGCTGTCAGATTTGCCACGAAGAATACGTCTATGGTGCGCATCCTTAATTGTGTAATTGAGTAGAAGATTGTGCTGATGATTGTGCAGAAGCAGAAGACAATGAAGACAGTCAGAGGAGTGGATAGAATACCCTCCATCTCCCTGTAAAGCTTCCTGAGGGAGATGTACTGCTTGTGTAGCTGTGTTAAATATATCTCACTTCCTCTCTGGATGGCCTGAGTTAGTGCTTCATTAGTAGCAGTTAACAAGTCGTCTATTATTTGTCCGAGAATAATGTAGTAACATGATGGGACTAATACTACAGTATTTAACCACATAAAAGAGAGAGTAAACAGAGTGATTATCCACAACGGTATCTTTCCACTCAGAGCTTTAAGATACCAAATGGATGAAATTGAGATGCTGCTAAATATTGATATTAAAACAATAAGTAAGTATAAACATGTTTTAAACCCTCTGACGTTTAATTGTTTGTACTGGTTTAGGTGAGCAGACACTGTCTTATGATTGATCCAAAAGGAGACAACGATGATCCAGTAAGTTATGCAAATGCTCCAGGCGAAAAATAATTCATTAATCTTCAGTATGAACGCAAACTTTGCAAAATCATTACTTGGTATGACGAAATCTGAAACAAAAGTTATCGAGTTACGAATATATGGATAAATATCATAATATTCAAATTTAAAAAATCACAACATGTCTGTCATATAAAGGTCAGATGATTTAGCTACCACATGGTGCTGAGGGGTATCGCTATCACATAGTGTGTGGTGGTCAAGGCTACCACATAGTGTGTGTTGGTCAAGGCTACAACATAGTGTGTGGTGGTCAAGGCTACCACATGGTGCTGAGGGGCATCGCTACCAAATAGTGTGTGGTGGTCAAGGCTACCACATAGTGTGTGGTGGTCAAGGCTACCACATAATGGTGGTGGTCAAGGTGAGGGGCATCGCTACCACATGGTGCTGAGGGGCATCGCTACCACATGGTGCTGAGGGGCATCGCTACCACATGGTGCTGAGGGGCATCGCTACCACATGGTGCTGAGGGGCATCGCTACCACATAGTGTGTGGTGGTCAAGGCTACCACATAGTGTGTGGTGGTCAAGGCTACCACATAGTGTGTGGTGGTCAAGGCTACCACATAGTGTGTGGTGGTCAAGGCTACCACATAGTGTGTGGTGGTCAAGGCTACCACATAGTGTGTGGTGGTCAAGGCTACCACATAGTGTGTGTTGGTCAAGGCTACCACATAGTGTGTGGTGGTCAAGGCTACCACATAGTGTGTGGTGGTCAAGGCTACCACATAGTGTGTGGTGGTCAAGGCTACCACATAGTGTGTGTTGGTCAAAGCTACCACATAGTGTGTGGTGGTCAAGGCTACAACATAGTGTGTGGTGGTCAAGGCTACCACATAGTGTGTGGTGGTCAAGGCTACCACATAGTGTGTGGTGGTCAAGGCTACCATATAGTGTGTGGTAGTCAAGGCTACCACACAGTGTGTGGTGGTCAAGGCTACCACATGGTGCTGAGGGGCATCGCTACCACATAGTGTGTGGTGGTCTGGGCTACATATTCCCATCCTTACCGAATCGGTGAAATTTCCGATTTTTTGGATGAATTTGGTAGGGTGTGCAAAAGAAGAAAATTAAAAGTGAATACAGGAAAGAGTAAGGTTATGAGGATAACAAAAAGATTGGGTGATGAAAGATTGGATATCAGATTGGAGGGAGAGAGTAAGGAGGAGGTGATTGTATTCAGATATTTGGGAGTGGACGTGTCAGCGGATGGGTCTATGAAAGATGAGGTGAATCATAGAATTGATGAGGGGAAAAGGGTGAGTGGTGCACTTAGGAGTCTGTGGTGACAAAGAACTTTGTCCTCGGAGGCAAAGAGGGGAATGTATGAGAGTATAGTTTTACCAACGCTCTTATATGGGTGTGAAGCATGGGTGATGAATGCTGCAGCAAGGAGAAAGCTCGAGGCAGTGGAGATGTCATGTCTGAGGGCAATGTGTGGTGTGAATATAATGCAGAGAATTCGTAGTTTGGAAGTTAGGAGGAGGTGCGGGATTACCAAAACTGTTGTCCAGAGGGCTGAGGAAGGGTTGTTGAGGTGGTTCGGACATGTAGAGAGAATGGAGCGAAACAGAATGATTTCAAGAGTGTATCAGTCTGTAGTGGAAGGAAGCCGGGGGTAGGGGTCGGCTTAGGAAAGGTTGGACGGAGGGGGTAAAGGAGGTTTTGTGTGCGAGGGGCTTGGACTTCCAGCAGACATGCGTGAGCGTGTTTGATAGGAGTGAATGGAGACAAATGGTTTTTAATACTTGACGTGCTGTTGGAGTGTGAGCAAAGTAACATTTATGAAGGGGTTCAGGGAAACCGGCAGGCCGGACTTGAGTCCTGGAGATGGGAAGTACAGTGCCTGCACTCTGAAGGAGGGGTGTTAATGTTGCAGTTTAAAAACTGTAGTGTAAAGCACCCTTCTGGCAAGATAGTGACGGAGTGAATGATGGTGAAAGTTTTTCTTTTTCGGGCCACCCTGCCTTGGTGGGAATCGGCCAGTGTGATAATAATATATATGTATATATATATATATTTCAAGTATTTTTATTTAAAAAAAAACTGTAAACTTGTGTAAAATATGTTTAGTTTAATTAGGTTAAATTAAACTGCGCTTGTTATAATAAGGTTAGACAAGTTCAGTTTTCTAAGGATCTTTTGATACAAAAATTATTAATTTTTAAACTATGTTAACATAAATGAAAGAAAATATATAACTCTGAACATGTAAGGAAATTATAGAAAGGACAAAATTTTAAATGAGTTCTTGCTAATTGAATAGTTTTACCCATTCGGCACGACGCACACACACACACACACACACACACACACACACACACTGCTGCAGCATATGGGCGCCTGGCAAACCTGAGAATAGCGTTCCGGTACCTCAGTAAGGAATCGTTCAAGACTTTATACACTGTGTACGTCAGGCCCATACTGGAGTACGCAGCACCAGTTTGGAACCCACACCTGGTCAAAAACATCAAGAAATTAGAGAAAGTGCAAAGGTTTGCAACAAGGCTAGTTCCAGAGCTAAGGGGAATGTCCTATAAAGAAAGGTTAAAAATTAATAATGTGCAAGTTTTAACGTCACGTTTCTTCTAACAAAGGTATAATTTATCAGGACACCAGGAAGAACCAGAGATTCACAGAACTTACGTTGAATATTCAAGACAGAATAAAAATTGCTCACAGTGTCCAGAATATCTTGCTGCCAATTTTGTCAAGGTCGGGAACCAAAGCAACCACAGTACTAAGGGGAGAGAGCTCAAGTTTGTAGTCAGTAGCCAGGTTTCAAACACCATTTATTGTACACCCATAAAGGAATGGAACAGACCCTGCACATGTCAAAGTAAGTCAATGCATAAGCCAATTCAAGAAGAGAACCAAAAGGTGCCTAATGAACGTAGCAAAAGAAAGGAAGGAGAATGATTTTTTATTTTTTTTTTAGCTAACACACATGTAAATATAAATAACTCATTTTGCCTTATTTCTAGTATATCTCTTTTAGAGTATAATAATAAGATTTTATTTCCTTTATATTATAATAAGGTATTAAAAGGACTCCAATTAAGAGCGACATTCTGCTTTTGACTCTCGCCCTGGCAGGTCATAGCAGCTCTCCTTACTTACTCTGTCTCCCTACGATCCCCGTTGGGGAGGGGAACCTTTACCAGCGTCGTCTTCACCTTGACTTACACGATGAGCTACGCAAATGGTGTAAAGATCAAGCCAAAAAGTGGTACCGTTGATGATTCAACGAAGATTGCTCTTGCAACTGTTGTGCAGGGAGCATTGCCTGTGAAATTTAACGCTATTTTGCCACTCAAAGAAGCTTTCATTGTCTTGTGTCACGATGATGCTGAAGCAGAGGAGATACTCACTACAGAAGCCACCACTACTCTTACTGCTCAAGGATTTACTGTTATCTCTTCTCCTGCTCTTAGAGCAAGGAAATCAGTATTTCTGAAAAAAAAACTGGACAAGATTCAGACTTCTCAACTAATTGCTGAACTCAAGTCATCTATTGAAACTCAAAATACTTGGGCTACTGGTGACAGCATTACCAAAATCCCGAATGCATCGTCTATGCTCAAGATCACCTTTACCGACGTGAACATGGCTGCCACTGCACTGAACGGAGGCCTCGCTGTCTACTACTACTACATCAGTCCCACCTACATAGAAGCAGAAAGATACCACTACATCCAACATTGCTGGAACTGCTATTCTTATCTTCACACCACCAAAGCATGTCCAGTAAAAGACAAGAAGTTCTGCACTACATGTGGTAGTGAGGGACACACCTTCACTTCCTGTACCGCCGCTATTCCAACACAATCAGCATGTTTAAACTGCAAAAAGTAATGATCACCATACACTGGCAGCAAAATGTCCTACAAGAAAGGATATTATGAAGAAAACACAAGATGCAGCAAAGAAAAAATCTTCTAACAAGACACCTATGTATGCCGCAGTTGCAAAGTTGCAACATGACACTACAAAATTACTTCAAACATCTACTCAACCCGCCTCCACCACCACCATCACTCCTCCAACATGTGACGTAACGAAGATACATTACTGTCTACTATACGCTCACATGCAGAATATGGCTGTACCCGGAACCTTTAATTCTACCATCAACGAGTTATTCGAATTGAATAACATGCCATTATTTACATTTCCAGCATCTCCACCTTCTGAAGAAATTCTCAAATTCACTAAGGATTTAGTCACCACCTCTGCTGCAGTAGCTCCAATACCACCAACAACTAGTGAAGTCACTCAGACGTCCAATGAGAAGCCTCCACCGCCACTACTCCTCATTGAAACCGACCAATCAGAAGCCTTGCCACCAGAAACATCTTCCTATTCGTCTACTGAAGATGACAACGAATATTCACTTCCACCTTCAACTCCACTTAAGAAGAAAGAAAAACCAGCACCAACAACACCATCTTACGACTCTCGACTGGATATAATATCAGATGAAGATAATGAGAAGTACATTAATTGGAATGGAGTCACTTTTTGCACCACAGCAAATTATCCTCAAGACATGCAGCTATCTGAACTCCAATCTCACCTCATCCAAAAGAAAGTCAAGTTTGTCATCAATTCTTCTAGCTGTTGTTATAAATTTGTACTTTCAAATATTCTAAAGCATATTGAAAAATGCTCTCAAGATCCCCGATATCGACACTTGTTAACACGTCTCATGATCGTTCCTATCCAACGATTTAAACGTCTTGAAAATGGGACTGTATTCTCCAAGCAAACTTTCACCGTAAAACAACGCCACAACTCCAAGTAACTACCAAGCCACTATGAACTGACCAATCAACAATAAGCTCCTCCCTTGTCGCTTGCAGCCTCCCGTCACCATCAAGATACAGTTTTTTCCATCCAGCAAGATGCAGTCAGCACCTGCAGAGTACCTGTTGCCTTCTACATCGTCTTCGTCAGTGTTTCTCCATTTGGGTTTAGTCCTGACTCTTCTCTCTTCGACTCAAGACATTCCTCTCACCGACTATTCTTCGCCCTGTCCCCACTTGCCCCTCGCCCCTCGTGGGTCCTTATCTGTAAGTCCGTGTTGTTGTTGTTGTTTGACTCCAATTGAAAAAGTCATTTTGTGTGTCTTTTTTTGGATTATCCTAGGTTCTCTGCTGCTATGTATAATAATCTATGTAACTGTATTTGTCTATACTTGAATTAACTTACTTATTGACTTCTGTGTATAGGATAGGCTATTTAGAGAGAAGCCATTTTCCAAGTGATATTAACTCCAGCTGTGCTGAAAGGAAACCTATGAAGCTCCCGTGGATGATAAACATTGCCACACGGAAATCTCCTAGATCAAGTTGACAATTTCCAACAACTTGGATTCTGGAATACAACAGGGAAACTTAGATTTTGTCCCATCATAAGAAATAGGAGAGGAGCACACTGTTCATGTATCAGATTTTGCGATAAAGAATTAATATATTTTGAAGTGTTGTGTGTCACTTAAATTTCTTGTTTGATGAGAATGTTAACTACAAGCAAAACTTCGGCTACACAATTTGTTCCAGAGAATATGACATAAAATCGTCAGAGAAACATGATTTCACCCACTTCACATGATTTAGACATGATGATGTGATGGTCACTGTGCACTGGAAATTCCTAACACCTTCAAGAAGAGTTAAATAAAGTAGAATCATTGATACAATTCATCTTAGAGAATTAAGTTAACGACGCTGTTTCCTTCTTGGCTGATAGACTCACAGGACAAAGTAATGTTCTCAGGTGAAGGTTATACAGGACGCTGAGGTACGAAAGTGATTTAATTCACATTTTCTCTCACTTTGATCAGAAAAGTTAGAAATGGATAGTAATGTTTTTACCTCAGTGCACTCAGAGGCTGCAGCGACGATATCCATAAGGAGGAATACGATTACACAGGAAACGCTTTCTCTAACCACAGATTCCTTCACCAGATGATCTACAACCGTATTCGAAAAACAGACAAGAATCACTAGATTGCTAGGACATAGTACATTACCCTTAGTAACTGTATACTATCATAAAGAGCCACAACCTACAGTGCATCCCACATCATCCTTAGCTGTATACTATCATAAAGAGCCACAGCCTACAGTGCATCCTACATCATCCTTAGCTGTATACTATCATGAAGAGCCACAACCTACAGTGCATCCTACATCATCCTTAGCTGTATACTATCATGAAGAACCACAACCTACAGTGCATCCCACAGTAATTATAAATCAAACATCAACGTCGCCGTTGATACCACCGAGATCATGTTAGACTTTGCCTACAGGATTGGTATGGGTTACATAATAAAGATATTAAACTAACTTTGAACTACCCACCGTAAAAAATGTCACAGGGGTTCACAATAGTTCCTGCAGGAGATGCGACATTGTCTTCACCAAGACGACACCAAGAATTTTTCCTGTTCATCAACTGGAGCAAACATAAGTCTTCTGAATAATAGTTATTTTCAGAAACATGTTTTTGCATCACCACAAATCTTACTCACAAGTTGCTGTTTGATATCGTCTCTAAACAAAATCAAACAAAACTTTTGGATGGTTATTGTTATTTATCAATTCTTATGTCGCTCATTTTTAGAAAAAAAAAACTTAAATTGAGATGATGGACCTGATGTACTTCTATTTGAAGCTTCATGAACCAGATTCTCATACTTGATCTTTTTACCGTTTAATCTATTTTTAACTTATTTATCTTAGGTACTTAAAAAACGCCATTGAAGCACTTCCCTGCATTTAGTGCCTTTATTACCACTTGTTGAAAATACCGGGTAGAGAGTACGGGAGAATTATTACTGAAAGTGAAACACGTATAAAAGTCATTAAGATTGCAGTAGAACATGGCAGGTTTACGAAGGTTAAATATTATTCAGGTTGTTAATATTGAAGAATTAAAGTGAATTAAACTTGAATTAAACTTTTTTTTTTTTTTTTTTTTTTTGCATTTATAGATTTAGAAGATATATAATTGTGTGGATATGGGGGGGGGGGAAGAATATATCAGATGCTGCAAATGATTAAAAAAAGATAGTTACTAAAATCAGAAAATATTAAGCATATGTAGACAGCCTGTACTGTCTGCACAGACAGCCCATGCTGTCTGCCAGCTTAGTTCATATTTCGCGCTATGCTGGTGCTGCCACCTAGGCCTTCCCACTTCAGTATGCTCAGACTTGCCTCGCCCTCACTCACACAGCGGCCTAGCAGCAACACACAAGGCCTCTCCAGCTCTCTCTCGTGGGCATGGCCCTGCCCGGGCCATGGGCACAAACACACAAGCCTGTGTAACCCAACACTACTTATCAATAAAGTAAGAAGCCTCCGAAGAAGACGTATCATTTAACCACCGCGTACAGCCTACCAAACAAACCCGTAATAATGGTGACAGCGGTGCTCGCAGCAGTTGTGTTTGCCTGGAGAGAGGGAGGAAGAGGTATGAAGTCATCTTCACTTCATCACCCTACACAAGAAGCATCCGTCTCTCAACGAGTTATCCTGATGTCGTGTCTGCACTTTTGAGCATCCAGACACAGGTACAAGCAGGATCCAGCCGAAATTTGCCGAAATTCTCCGAGAATTGTAAGTGACCCCATGCTACAGCATCCCACGCTACAGTGTCCCACGCTGTTTCTCAAGTCACGTGTTCAGCGTCACTTGTATGCTGTTGTTGTTGTTCAGCTCAGCACAGCTGTTTCAGCAAGCCAGAGGTGAGTTTTGTGGTGATTTCTGCGTCCAGTGTGAGCTTCTCCACGTGTTTGTGGGTGGAGGAGGAGGAGGAATGGCTAGATGCTCGCCCTGCCATACACTCACCCACGCTCCTCGCCACCACACTACCATACACCACTCACCACTGCTCACTCCCTCTGCTGTGTTCTCTGCTGTTTTTCGTGTGATTCATTGCCAGAGCTGTGTATCCGAGTGCCCGAAGCCACTCGAAGCTGCGTGGATCAGCATGCCACGTAGATCACGACACCACGTGGATCGACACCACGTTGGGTGTGGCCGATGTCACGTAGACCTACAAAGCCACGTGAGTTACCAGATGTCCCAGGCCACATGCTGTGGTCTGCTGCCCGCATCACATCGACGCCACCCACGATGCTGCCCGACTTCATGACGTCACGATGTCTGCTGACGTCACCTCGCGATGTCTGCCTGACGTCACCTCACGATGTCTGCTGGCGTCACCTCACGATGTCTGCCTGACGTCACCTCACGATGTCTCCTGACGTCACCTCACGATGTCTCCTGACGTCACCTCACGATGTCTGCCTGACGTCACCTCACGATGTCTGCTGACGTCACCTCACAATGTCTGCCTGACGTCACCTCGAGATGTCTGTTGACGTCACTGCTGCTGACGTCACCTTGCGACATCACGCCTGACATCACATGATGTCACATCGAGTGTTGTAGTAATTATTTCAGTATTGTCGAGAAGATTGAGAGAAGATATATGTCGTGTGTTAATTAATTCCTCTCAGTCAGTGTTCTCACATTTTAGTATGTCTTAGTCAGTTTTATGCGCAGAAAAGCATCATTTGCTAGTTAAGCCATGTTGTACCGTATGTACAGCGGTGTGTTTGTAAGTTTTCCGTGTGTCCAGTGAGGTCTGTGGTCAGACCCTTGAGTTGCACCACTGTGCTAAGTCACCCGCGTGACCAGTGTTTGACAGCTGATTACTCAGCCCTGAGCGTATGAGCCCCCTTGTACAGAAAGCTTTTATGCTCGTCGCTCGTGATGTTCTGTAGAATCGTACCTGCTACGATTCCCATCGAGATTTGTTTCACTTCACCTCCAGACCGTCAGAGTGCAGTTATATGTAGAGAAACAAGTCTGGGGACGCTTAGACTAACCTCTGCTATAACTCCAACTGCCGAGAGAATGACGCGCTGTGTCAGCCGTGTCACAAGCTTCAGTGAGCAGCCTGCACAAAGATGTCGTCACTTTGACTGCTAGCTCTCTCACTGCAGTCTGGTGTATGATGTTACGACTCCCAGATGTTTCGCCCAGTCGTCTCTGCCACGACTCGCTCCACGCTCGCCGGCAGTGACAGCCCAGCGACAGTACCAGTCGAGAAGTGTCCTCCTGAGTCGCTTGCCAGAAGTCCTGCCCAGTTGCCGAGTTTTGTCGACGCCTCACTCGAGGGCACCAGCATGTCGTGCCCCAAGTTGAGTGAAAACCTGCAGCGACTCCTACGATGACTGCTTCACCATTCCAGAGACCGTACCCTGTTACGTCACAGTTCAGCCGCAGCGATGTCTCCTGTGTTGCAGTATCTGTCCAGACGCAGGAAGGCGTGCAGTGATGCCCATCGACGCTCACTGCCTATGACCACGATGTTTAGCACACCCCACATGTTTTTTTCTTCCCTCCCTGTAGGAAGTTTTTTTTCCATGTCCATATGTATATATATGTTTTTATTTTGTGTTCTGTGCCCTGTTCCTACGAGAGAGAGACCGAGTTCCTCTTACTACCAGTATGTCGCGTCGGGACGACGCGCGGTAGGTGGCCGAGCATATGTAGACAGCCTGTACTGTCTGCACAGACAGCCCATGCTGTCTGCCAGCTTAGTTCATATTTCGCGCTATGCTGGTGCTGCCACCTAGGCCTTCCCACTTCAGTATGCCCAGACTTGCCTCGCCCTCACTCACACAGCGGCCTAGCAGCAACACACAAGGCCTCCCAGCTCTCTCTCGTGGGCATGGCCCTCCCGGGCCATGGGCACAAACACACAAGCCTGTAAACCCAACACTACTTATCAATAAAGTAAGAAGCCTCCGAAGAAGTATATCATTCACACCCCGCTACCAGAACCCCAAATAAGCTCGTTATACATAGAATGTAGTGTGTCTAGGGAGGAAAAGGAACGATTTCCCAGATAAAGTACGACTTTAATGTGTGATGTCAGCGTGTATAATGTGCTTACAAAATACAGTGAAAAAGAAGGATAGGAATCGGTGGAGGGAAGGTGTGAAGGTTGTAAGTATTATGGAGCTGAGGATCATGGAAACATGATTAATGGTGTTAGATTGGAATGAGTGAAGACAATTGGTTGTACTGGAGCGTGAACAAGGCTTATGTTTATTAACAGATTCTGTTAATACCTGCATGGGTAGGGGTCGGCCTAGGAAAGGTTGGATGGAGGGAGTAAAGGAGGTTTTGTGTGCGAGGGGCTTGGACTTCCAGCAGGCATGAAGGATATGTTTGGGTGTTGAGGATATTTGTAATATTATAATATAACGAATCTTATATGAAGATGAAGTTATGATAATTGTTCTTCTCTGGTGAGACAGTTCAGTTGAGAGATAATGAAGAGAAGATATAAATGATAACGGAGGAGTTTAGGAAGGTGTGCAAAAAAATTAAATTAAAAGTGAACATTGTAAATAACATGGTCGTAAGAGTAGCAGAAAAAAAAAAAAAGTATATGAGTCAACGAAATTAAGATATGTAGTGTAAGTAAATGGAGGAAGTGAATGTACTCACCTAATTGTGGTTGCAGGGGTCGAGTCATAACTCCTGAACCCACCTCTTCACTGGTCGCTACTAGGTACCTCACTCCCTGCTTCACTGGTCGCTACTAGGTACCTCACTCCCTGCTTCACTGGTCGCTACTAGGTACCTCACTCCCTGCTTCACTGGTCGCTACTAGGTACCTCACTCCCTGCTTCACTGGTCGCTACTAGGTACCTCACTCCCTGCTTCACTGGTCGCTACTAGGTACCTCACTCCCTGCTTCACTGGTCGCTACTAGGTACCTCACTCCCTGCTTCACTGGTCGCTACTAGGTACCTCACTCCCTGCTTCACTGGTCGCTACTAGGTACCTCACTCCCTGCTTCACTGGTCGCTACTAGGTACCTCACTCCCTGCTTCACTGGTCGCTACTAGGTGCCTCACTCCCTGCTTCACTGGTCGCTACTAGGTACCTCACTCCCTGCTTCACTGGTCGCTACTAGGTGCCTCACTCCCTGCTTCACTGGTCGCTACTAGGTGCCTCACTCCCTGCTTCACTGGTCGCTACTAGGTACCTCACTCCCTGCTTCACTGGTCGCTACTAGGTACCTCACTCCCTGCTTCACTGGTCGCTACTAGGTACCTCACTCCCTGCTTCACTGGTCGCTACTAGGTACCTCACTCCCTGCTTCACTGGTCGCTACTAGGTACCTCACTCCCTGCTTCACTGGTCGCTACTAGGTGCCTCACTCCCTGCTTCACTGGTCGCTACTAGGTACCTCACTCCCTGCTTCACTGGTCGCTACTAGGTACCTCACTCCCTGCTTCACTGGTCGCTACTAGGTACCTCACTCCCTGCTTCACTGGTCGCTACTAGGTACCTCACTCCCTGCTTCACTGGTCGCTACTAGGTACCTCACTCCCTGCTTCACTGGTCGCTACTAGGTCCCCCGTTTCACTGGTCGCTACTGGTACCACCCGTCACTGGTCCCCAATTAGACCACCCCGTTTCACGGTCGCTACTAGGACCTCCCCCCGTTCACTGGTCGCCAGGCACCACCCGCTCACGGTCCCCACCAGGCCCCACCCCCGTTCACGGTCGACTAGGACCCCCCCCGCTTCACTGGTCGTACTAGTACCCCCCCCCGTTTCACTGGTCCCCAAAATTTTCACCCCCCCGCTTCACTGGTCGCACTAGGCCCCCCCCCTTTCATTTCCCCCCCCGTTCACTGGTCGCTACTAGGTACCTCCCCTGTTCACGTCGCTACGGGTACCCCCTGTTTCCCATAAGCCTTTTTAAACCCTTAATCATATAATAAATAAAACAGTTTCCCGGATTGGTTTTTTAAAAGAAGAATTAAAACATAGAGAAGATGATTGTTTAGAAGGTAGAGAACCTGTGCAGACAAAAGGATGTATAGGGAGACAAAAAGGGGAAAATTGGTTATTGATCCCACCATTTTAAGGGGTTTTAAATACTTTATTAAAAGCGAGGGGGAGGAGAGGGTATGGGGATTTTGTGTTGGGGTACTTTTATTAAATGTTGCAGGGGGAGGAGGATGGGTACGGGGGTTTTTAGGGGGTGTTAGGAGTGTATTAAATGTTGAGGAAGGAGGATGCAGGACTGGGGATTTTAGGGGTGTTGGGGTACGTTTTAAAAATTTGCAGCGAGGAGGAGGATGGGTACGGGGATTTTGGGTGGGGAGGATAAAAATGTTGGGGGGAGGAATGCAGATTACCTGAGTTTACCTGAGGGGGTTCCGGGGTAAACGCCCCCCCCGGTCTGAAAGGCCCGGGGTGGATCAGAGCCTGATCAACCAGGCGTTGCGTTTTCTGCACGAAAACCAACATAGGCCAGGCCCCTGACCCGGAACGACTTGGGCTTGTCCAGTGCCAGTTTAAGACCCCCGGGTCTTTGGAACCTTTATGTGTGCGGGGAGCAGTTGAACAGTCTCCCCTGACACTTATTGTTGGCTCTAACTGGGGTTTTAAATTTTTTATGAAACGCGTTTTACAGGGCTTCTTCAGTCGAGTACAGAAAGGTAGAAGCAGAAGAACGAAGAGATGTAATCAGTCCACCCCCCCGTTTTTTTAAAAAATTTTAATAAAAAAAGGTAAAGATATACAAATAAAATTTTGGGGTTCAAAGAGATTATTTTGAGGAAAAATTTATTATATGGTTTGCAAATTTTAGGAAGAATACAGCAGATTTGGGGTGAAAAGACAATGCAAAATTTTGGGGAAAAGAGGAAGGGGGAATGTAATGGGAATCGGTGGAGGGAAGGTGGAAGGGGGGGGGGGATTATGGAGCTGAGGATTACAAACAGATTAATGGGTTAGTTTGGGAATGAGGAAGACAATTGGTTGTACGGGAGCGTGAAAAGGCTTTGTTTACAAACAGTTTCTAATTCCCTGTCGACGAACTTAGGTGGGGAGTGGAAGTAGTATGGCGAATAAAAGAAAAGAGTTTTTGTGCTATGAAAAAAAGGGGAGGGGAGTTATAAGACGAATGACCATTATAATTTTGTGTGGGGCATTTTGGGAAGAATCTCCCGGAATGAATGGGGGGGGAATGTTTCGCCTGCGCCATTTTATTGATCAAAGAAACGGACAAAAAATTTAAATAATATTAAGAATAATGAAAATTTAATAATAATTATTATATTATTATAAAAAAAACTAATAAAAAATAAAAAGTACAGTTAAAAATTTCTTTTTTAAATATATACAAAAGGAAGGTAGTGCCAAAAAGACATTGATGATGGGGATCCAACAGTTAAGAAGACACTGCAAGATGGTTTTACCAACGACCGAGGAGACCAAACCCACACTCAGCGCCACCAAAAAATACAAACTTTTAATCTTCCCAGTGATCGAACCGGTGAAAGCGAAGATTCCTTTTGGGCTGAAAGGTTTTCCAAATCTAAACCCGATGTGGTTTTTTTGGAAAAAACAGGGAAAATCGCCACAGTCAAAGAGGGGGCTGTCTGGGAATTGATAAATTAACATGTGCAACTCTTTTGGGATCTTTATTGAGGGGAAACTCCCACAGGGTTCCCTCAGTCCATACAAAGGAGAATCTTAAAACAGGAGGAGAATGAGGAATCAGTCCCCCAACCTTGAGTCGTGTGGCGTCCATCAATCTTGAATAGAATACGGAAATTGAGAAGGAGCTTTTTAAAAAGTTGGGAGGAGAGGGCAGACATAGGGCGTGTAAATTTGTTTAATGTGGAAGTAGGCGGGCCCCCGAATTTGGAAAAAGAATTCTCATTTAAGATCCTGGGGCGGTTCGACAGGGTTTTTAGATGAATGGTTCAGAGAATCCCTTTTATAAATTAGACACTGTGTGGGGAACCCAAAAAAGATACCGAGTTGAAAGTGTCTAATTTTTAAATTTTTTCTCTGGGAAACCCTTTATCTGCATGTCTGGGAATTATTTAGAATAGTTTTTTACATCATTTAATGGAAAAAAATTTTAATTAATAATAATGAAGCCATTTACATAATTTAATGTTGGGAGAGAATTTTTTTATTGATCAGTAAGAATGTTCTTTAAAAAAGAGAGAATGTAATTTCAGAGCCAGTAAATTGATAAACAGAAGAGAGTTGAATTTTTTTTGGAAAACTCAATTTTCATAAGAAAGACCAAAGGGCTGACTGTACTTGTGGGAATTAAAACATTAAGTTCATTGATATGTTTTAAACGTAAAATATGAACATCAAGGGGTAAGGAATTATTTTAATTTTTTTTATTATTCAGTAAGCCAACGTCAAGGGCTGAGACATTGTTGTGGAAACTTAAAATTTCATATCTTTTTCCGAATACAATTCTGCTTTTTTATTTTAATGACTGCGATTTAATTTTGTTTCTTTCCAACACTGTTCTGGGAGTCTGAGGGTGGACCTGGCGGGAATTTAAAGTAAATGGGGTGGGGGGAAATTGGATTTGGGTTTTTGGGGGAAGGTGTTTGGTTTGGGGGGCTCACGTGGTTTGTGTTGGGGTAGCGGGTTTTGGGGGGTTTATGGGTGTTTGGGGAAGGGGTTTGGTGGGGGCTAGGGGGTTTTTGTTGGGGAAACGGGTTTTTGGGGCTCAGGGGGGTTGGGATAGCGTTTGGTCGGGGGCCCAGGTTTTGTGTGGGATACGGTTTTTTTGGGGGCTGGGTTTGTTGGAAGCGTGTTTGGGGGTTCCATGGTTTGTGTTGGATAGCGGTTTGGTTTCGGGTTCCCAGCGGGTTTGGGTTGATAGCGGTTTGGGTGGTTCAGCGTGGTTGTGTTGGGGAAACGTTTTGGGGTTCACGTGGTTTAGGGGGATAGCGGGTTTTTCGGGGTTTTCCGCGGGGTTTTTGTGGGGTAGGGTTTGGTGGGGTTTCCCCGCGTGGGTTTTGGGGATAGGGTTTTTTTGGGGGTTTCCCGCGTTTTGGTTGGGGTGGGGGTAGGGGTCCCAGGGTTTGTGTGGGATAGCGTTCTGGGGGGGTTTTCAGCGGGTTTTTTGTTTGGGGTAGGTGTTTGCGGGCCCCAGCGTGGTTTGTGGGGAAGGGGTTTTTGGGGTTTCAGCGGGGTTTTGGGTTTGGGGTAGCGTTTTGGTTTTGGGGGGTTTTCCAGCGGGTTTGTGTTTGGGGTAGCGTGTTTGGTTTCGGGGTCAGGGGGTTTGGGGGATAGGGGTTTTGGGGCCCCAGCGTGGTTCTGTGTGTGCGGGTGTTTCTCGCCCCCCTTCATCCCAAAACTGCCTGCCCTTCCTAGCCCCTTTCCCCCGTGTACCCATCCCAGCTGTCGTTCTGTTTTTTTTCGTCCGGTCTAGGGAAAAACCTTCTTGTATGATGAGATTCCCTTTAAGCAAAGCCCCTTGCAGGATCCTGTTCTGCACTGTTTCTGCCTCGAAAATCAGCTTTTACTGGTTGATGCTTCCTTCAAGTTTTTTCTCTAAAAAATTTTCTATTTCCTATTCCCCCTATTGATTTGAAAAATTTTCAATCTCTTTTTTTTTGTGTCTTTTATTGTGTCATCCTCGATTAGTAAACCCATAAAAACATTTTCCCCCCCATCCTACTGCCTTTCCTCTGTGCCCAGGTCCTGTTGTACATGGTCATTGTCTCCTTACTTTTCCTGTAGCCTTGGCAGATTGTGCCCTTTTCCCCTGACCTTCCCCCCCTCCACCCTCCCCTTCCTACTACTTCCCTGCTCCCAACTGTTCCCTTTTATTCCTGGGTCATTTTTGGGGCTGATACCCAGCATAAGTTTTGTCTCCTTCCTTCCCGTTTTACTCCCGTTCAGTGGGGGGTATTAGCCCTGATGCTATTTCCCCTCACCCAGCCATGTAACTAGCTTTCGCCTATTTACCCGATTCTAGGGCCCTTATCCTGGCTTCTGTTTTGCATTGACTCCTTTTTCATTCCTCCTCCACCCCCTTTTCCATTTTTCAGAGAGGTCTTCCCCCATCCTTTTTTCCCTGTTACAGCAAGCCAGCCAGTTTGCTTCCCACCTTTCTTTAACCTTTTTAAATTTCTGTTCTATCCATTTTTCCAACCGCCATTTTTCTATCCCCCGAGTTTTTTATTCCCCCCTGAGCCAATTTTTTTGGGGGGTTGGGGTTGAGTTTTGTGTGAGGAGTAGGGGGGTCTTGTATCTATATAATTTTTATTAGTGGTTAGTGGAGGTGTTTTTTAAGTGTGCCCGTGTTTTTATATGTCTGTTTATGTGTGTGCATTTGTATGAGTGTATATGCATGTGTATGGGTACCACCTAGTTGTGGTTTATTTACAGCTCCTAGCCCAGCCTCCTTCTACGGCCCACACCAGCCACTCCCCTTTTCCGGAGCATTTAACTCTGCTTAAAGCTATGAATGAACCCCCTTCCATTTTTGCTTTCCAAACTATTCCACTTCCTGACTCCTTATTGAAGAAATACTTCCAACATCCCCGTTTCATCTGTGTCTTCAACTCCAACCCCCTTTATTGATGTGTCCCCTTCCCGAAATTCTTTCTGTCCACCGTCAATTCCCTTTTTCAGTGCTTTATGTCATTACCATATCTTCCTAACTCTCCTGTCTTCCATGTCATCAGGTCGATTTACCTTTAACCTCTCCTCGTAGGACATACCCCCTTTTAACCCGGGGCTACTGTTTTCAACCCTGCACTTTTTTAGTTTCCTTTCATGAGTTCCCAAAATGACACTACATATTCCAAATTTAAAGGAAAAACCGGGCTCCTCATTTAGATGGAATGCTGTTCTTTCCAGGTGCCCATGCTGCAGCAGTTATTTAATTGATTTGTGCCTCAAAAACGTTCCGGGTGTTATACTCACAGGAAGATCCTTTTCTTGGGGTGGGGTTTATGTGCTTTTTCCCCTCAGTTTGGGTACTCCATCTGTTCTTCCTTCCCCTTTTCGTCAATTTTTTCATGACTTTTATTTGGGGGGGTTTGGGAATCCAGGAGTTTTTTTTGGGACAAGGCCTGCAGTCTGTCCAGATTTTTTGTAGTTCTGTCTGGTAAATGTCCGATTAAATTATTCCCATCAACCTTACATCATCTGAAAACGGGGACACTTTGGAGTCTTTTCCCTTTGGGGTAAAACCATTCACAAATACCTGGAAACAGCCCCGGTCCTGGGACTGACCCCCTGTAACCCCCAGCCCCAGTCCCCACCTAATCCCTTCCACGTACCATGATTTGGGTTTTCCCCCTGACAGGATTCCTTGATCCATTGTAGTGCCTTCACTGTTACCCCTGCCGGGTCCTCCAGCTTCTGCACTAATTTTCAGAACGGGTTTTAACGCCTTTTTTACAGTCCAAAAAAATGCAATCACCCAAATTTCTTTTTTTTGTCTTACGGGGTCACCATTTAATAGATCTCCGGTGGGGTTCATGACCCCAGATTTCCACCCTAAACCCCATGCTAATTTTGTTGATGAGCTTTTTCCCTTTCTAGGTGTTCCATCACTTTCCCAAATGAGCTTCTGTGGTTTAATTCTCCACCCCCGTCTTTTTTTAAAAACGGGTTCATTTGCTGTTTTCCCATCCCTCAGGCAGTAACCCTGTTTCAACAGATGTGTTGATTGTTGTTAGTGGTACATATAGAATCTGCCCCCTCTCTGGCCCCAGGGAAAAAGGGTTATCCAAACCCAACAACAGGGGGGGTTTTATTCTTGCCCCCTTAGCAGCACCCCTTCATTTCCCGGGTTGTAGTTTTTGGCCCCAACACTTGAGGGTTTCACATTCTCTTTTTTTTGACCCCTTTCGACCCAATTGGAAATTTTTAAATTTCTATGTTGAGCCCGCAAAAATTTCCCGGGGGGTTTTTTTGATTCCCCCCTTTTTCAGCCGGGATTACCTGGTTTTTAAATGTTGTTTTCTTCCAGATGTTGCACAACAGTTTTCGGGTTGGGATTTGGTTTTTGCACCCATGTCATTTTCATATTCCCGGGGGCCCTTCCCTTCTTACCTGTGCATTTTCTTTTTTGGGCTCCCCTTTTCCTTATTTTCCCGGGTTTTTTGCATTCCATATTTCTTCCATTTTTCAGTACATTTGGGTTTTGGCCCCCCTTTAACCCTGGGTGAAGAAAGGATCATCATGGCTTTTTTAAATTTTTTCCCTGTTCCCCTTGGGCAAAAACCTCCCTCATCTTCCCTTGCATATTGTTTACATATTCCATCATCTTTTTTAATGACCCCCCTCCCGCCCTTTTGCCCCATTGAACCCAAAAAGGGTTTTTTTCATGCCCCATAGCCCTCTCCCAGTTTGGTTTATTTTTCCCCTTTCTTCCTGCATCTCTCATTTGTAATTTTACTAGGGGTTTTCAAACCCTAGGCCCTATGGTCATTTGGGCCCTCCCGGGGTGTTTCATATGTGATATTCCAATAAAACCCCATTTCAAGATGAATATGGGTCCAGTCCGCTTTCATCTTCTCCTCTCTCTCGGGTAGTGTCTCTTTATGTGCTGGTACAGGGAAGTTTTCCAGTACCCCCCCATCATCTTTTCCCGGGCCCCCGGTTGCCCAGGTCTTCCAGTCCTTTTCCCCCGGGGTTGGTCCCCCTAACAGTATTTTTGACCTGCTCAACGAGCCCTTCGGGCCATTTCTGCCAGTGTGTCCACCACCCCTCTATTGCTCTCACTACCTTCCCTTTTGCCTCCTTTTGCTCTGGGGGGTTTATACAACGCAATTACCCCCTTTGGGGACATAGCCCGGAAGGGTTTTCCTTTATTATGTAATCTCTGCTTCTCCTCTGTTTTCCTTCTCCACTCAACAAAACCCCATTGTTTTTTTTTGAGCAAAAGGTCCCTCTCACCTTTCTTTTCCCTTTTCCCTTTTCCCTTTGGGTTTTGGATACCCCAAATTGAAAAGATGGCATCGGGTTATCATTCCTGTGAATTTTTTTCGTGAGAGCAAATGATGCCCTTTGTGTTGCCTTTTTTGACTTTTTTCGTCCCAAATTCCTCCCACCCCATTATTCCCCCATTGGTGTATCAAAATTTCAGTTTCTTCCCAGCACTGTGTTCTGGAGGGTCTGAGAGGGTGGAGGGCAATGCACTGGGGGATTTTTAACAGTGGTTTGGGTGGAGGATGTATATGTGACTGTGGTTTGTTTTGGGGATACCTTCTTGGTTGAGGGTTTGGGGCTTGGGTTGGCTTGGTCCCTTTTCCACTCTCTGGTTACCCTTTTGTTGATTCTATCTTTTCTCTCCTAGCCCCTTCCTCCCCCTGTTTTCCTCTCCAACAGCTTCTATCATTCTGTTAATATTCTGTCTCGGTCCGGGAAAACCCCCTCTTGTATGTTGTCATTTCCCTTTCCCCCTTCTCTTGCAAAATTTCCTGTTTTGCATGTTTTTTGTTTTTGAAAATCGCTTGACTGGCTGATGCCCTCCCCCAAGTCCCCCCAAACCACTGAAAATTAATTATTAAATTTGTCCCCCTCCCTATTGCTTTGATGATGTTTTAAACCCTTGTTTTTCTTCCTCACTGTAAATTCATTGTGTGTCCTTCTCTCGCCTCCTGAACCCCATAAAAATGTTGCCTTCCCCTTTCATTGTTTTTCCCCCAGAGATGGAGAGAAAAGAGAATGGGAGGTGGGGGAAGACACGGGGAGTTTGGGGGAGAAAGGTGGTGGGAAAGAAAAGGGGGGTATAGGGAAAGGGGGGGAAGGGGAGGCAAGGCAAGGGGGAAAATAAAGAGAGTGAGAGAGGGGGGAGACTAGGTTGAGGGGGAGAGAGAGGGGGGAAGGATAGGGGTATTGGGGTACTGGGAGAGAGGGGATAAAAGTGGGGGGAAGGGGAAAAGGGGGAGGGCCGGGGGGAAAAAAAGGGGGGGGAAGGAGGAGGGAAGGGAAAGATGTAGAGAAAGAGAGGGGCAAGAGAGGATATGTGAGAGAGGAATGTAAGATTGAGGTGGGGAGGGAGGTTAAAGGGGAGGTAGGGAGGGGAGGGGGAGAGGAGGGGGGGGGGGGATTGGAGCCCAAAAAGAGGGGGAAAAGAGGAGGGAAAAAGGGGGGGGGGTTCCTGTTTTTATTTACTCCCAAGGTTTTCAGGTTGTGTTTAAATGTGTATGTTTTGGTTCTCTTAATTTCACTGTTTTTTGGGGTTACTGTCACAAAAACCCTTTTATGTCCTCTTTCTACACCTTTTTCACCAAAGGGAGTGTACATCTATCTGACCCTTTTTTTTATTTTTTTGGTGTCTGTTTAAAAAATTACCCCGTCATTGAAAGGACAGCTGATGGGGAAATTTTTAAAGCACATAAAGTGGCCCCCAACAGTGTGTGTGAACCAAAACTATTCTACTACAAATTAATTCCTTCAAAAATGATAAGTGCTTATGTATGGATATTTTCCCCTTCACTACTTTTTCCCCTCACTTTTTTTCCCATTATTCATTTATTTGCTCTATCAGTATGCCCTCACCTGATTGTTTTTGTTAATATATTTCTTCTATCCTTTTTTTTTTCTCTTTTTCTCACTGGCTTATAAATTTTCTTCCCCTTGAATTTGGAGTTTCCCGGTTTTTGGGCATCACCCCCCACACCCAAAACCCCGGGCCCCCAGCCTACCCTGGCATTGACCCCTCCCACTGATGGGGTGGTGTACTCCCCCAGTTGTACCCCCCCAGTTGAGGTTGCTGGGGCCGATTTCAAGCCCTGGCCACGCCTCTTTCACGGGCCCAATTTGGGTCACTCCCCCGGGGAATCGTATTTTTATCGCCCCTTGGCTTAAACCATGATGGATCCTGCCTCCACTATATGTTTCCCCCAAACCCTTTTCCCTTTTTCCTGACTACTTGGGGTGAAGAAATATTTCCCCAAAACTTTCCTGTGATTCATTTTTTGTCTTTTCCAACTGTGCCCCTTTTTGGGCATTGGGGCCCCTTTCTCGGGAACATCCTGTCTTTGTCCTTTTTGGGCCAAATTCCTCCCCCCAGTTTTTTTGGTGTGGGATCAAGGCCCTCATCTCCCAGTCCTCCAGTGTTGTCAGGCCGTTTTCCCCTTAACCTCCCCCTTTGTAGGACATACCCTATTTGAAACTAGTCTTGTTGAAACCTTAATTTTCTATTTTTTACGTGCTTGGCTAGGTGGGTCCCAAACTGCTGCCCCTAACGGGCCAAGTACACGGTGTACAAGGCCCTAAAACGACCCCTTTTATTAAGATGTTGAAATGTTGTTCTAAAGGTTTGCGGGGCCCAATCCCGCAGCATTTTGGTTGATGCGTTTCGGGAATGTCCCGGGTTACCAATTTAAGATCTTTTCATTGGGGGTTTGAGCCCTTTTGGAAATTGGGATTTTTTTTTATTTGGTTCTTTATTTTCCCTAATTTTTTTTTTTTTGATTTTGGGTGATTTTAGGACCCAGGTCTGCGCCCGTCGGCCCTTTTGTATTTCTGCCTGATCAAAAGAATTTTCTAATCAACTTCGTCATCTGCAAACGGGGACATTTTTGAGCTTTTCCCTTTCGGGGCCCGGTCGTTCAAAATCCCAGAAACAGCACTGGTCCGGGGACTGACCCCCAAATGCTAAACACAGGCACCCACTCGGACACCTCACAAAAAAAAACCTGACCCCGGTCTTCCTGACGAGTTTTCCCCTGATCCATTGTGGTGCCTTCCTGTTATCCATGCCTGGTCCCCCCATTTTTTGCATTAAACTTTGTCTGGAACTGTGTCAAAGGCCTTCGCAGTTTCCCCAAAAATGAGTCCACCCACTCCTCTCTCCCCGTCTTACTGCCCCTGTCATGGGAACTCAAATTTTTGGTAAACAGGTTTTCCCCACCCCGAAACCATGTTGGCCTGCTGATGTTTTATCCCTTTCGGGGTGTTCCACAACCCTTCTGCTGATAATCTTCTCCATGATTTTGGATAAACATTGGTGAAACTGGTTTTAGTTTAGTGCCCCATGTCTTCTTTTTAAAGATTGAGATACATTTGCTGCCCAAACCCTCGACAATCCCCCCTGTTCGGGGATAGAGTATTGAATATTGCTGTTGGGGGCAAAATAGCACCTATGTCCCCCCTCTCACCCCAAAATGTTATCTGGCCCCTTCCCTTTTGGGAATATCTAGCCTGCCCAAAACCCCTTTTTCACTTTTTCCCTGGGTTGTGTGTACGGGCCAGCACTTTGGGTGTCCCCACCCCCTGCTTTAACCCCTTCTGCCTCCCCTCTGGCCACCCTTTGAATCCTTGTTAGAACCTCATATATTCAGGGTCGTTTTTGGTCTCTCCTCCTTCCTTTCTTAGCCTGATTACCTGGTCCTGACTGTTTTTTTCTCCATGGGCTGTATAACAGTTTCGCGTCAGATTTTTTTCGTTGCTATGTCGTTTTATTGTCGTTGGGCCTCCCTTCATCTGTGCATACTTTTTTCTGGCTCTAAAACCCGCTTTCCTTATTCTCCGGGGCCCTTTTGGGTTTCTATATTTCTTCCTTTCCCCAGACACTTTTTTTTTGCCTCCCATTTTAAAACCATGTCCCCATCCTGGTTTTTTCTTATTCCTGTTACCCTTGGGTACAAACCTCCTCAGCTTCCTGATATTGTTATTACATTAAATCATCTCATTTAACTGGTTTCCCTCCCAGTTTTGGTACGGGGAACCCCCCGCCCAGAAGTTCCTCATTCCCTGCAGCCCCCTTTTTTAGTTTGGCTTCATCTGCACGGGCCCTTTCCCCTTTTCCTCCACTTGTAGCTCACTGGGGAAAAGCTTAAAACTACATAATCGCTGGCCCCAAGGGGTTTTTTCTATGTGATGTCCTCAATATCTGCTCTACTCAAGGTCCAGTCTTGCCATCCTTTTTCTCTCTTGTAGTGTCCTTTTTTTTATGTGGGGTTCATGAATTTTTCCAAAATTTTTCCATCATCTTAGTTTCTATGTATCTTGGCCCCTATGGGGCCCCCCAAGCCCCCAATCGATTTTCGGAGTTAAAGTCACCCATGATCAGGAGTTTCCCCCACACCATTCCCTTTTCCCATCAAAATTCTTGATTGGCCCCCCCCTGTGGTGGGTTATACATCGCTGAAAATTACCACTTCTATGACCTCCAGACTGAAGTTTTTCCCACCATGTAATCACTTGCTTGTTGTTGTCTTCTTTTCCAGCTCATAAAAAATTCTATGGGTTTTTTGATCAGCAGTCCCACCCTTCCTTCCCCTTTTCCCTCTGTTTTTCCAAAGGATCTAGTACCCCGTTGGAAAGAGGGGATCTGTTACCATACATGTAAGTTTGGTTTAAAAGTGAGTTTATGTTGTCCTGTGATGCCTTTTTAATTTTTTTTGTGCCATTTCCCCCACAAATTTTCCTATTCCATCAGGTTTGAGTACCATCCCTATTTTTCCCCAAATATTTTGGGGGAAACCTGTGAGGGGGGGAGACCGGGAGCATCCCGTGAGATTCTGTAGCTAAAAGGTGGAACCCGGATTTGGGATTGTAGTTTGTGTTGGGAGGGTTTAAGTTGTGCAGTTCTGAAGTTTTCTGTGTGTGCTTGCCCTTGCTGTCTTTTTTGATTGACCTCTGGTTCCGTCCTTGTCTCCCCTTCCTTCCCTTTCTTTTTTTGTCCTCTCCTCAGCTGTTCATTTTTTTTGGTTCTGTTTGTTTTGGGAAATTTCCCTTTTTTACCCCGGCATTTCCCAACCGTGGTTTTTTTGGAGGATCTTTTTTTCCCCCATTTTTTTCGGTCCTGAAAATCAGCTTTTCCCCCCCAAGTTACCCCGATTCTTTTGAAAATTTACAATTTTCGCCCATGTCTTCTTCACTCATTTCGGGGTGATTTTCTTTATCCCCTTCTTTCCCCTTTGCCATTTTTCAGTGTGTTATTTTCTCTCCTGAAGTTTATGGATAAACACTGATTTTACCCCTTCCCTCCTCCCTTTCCCTTTTCCCCTCTGGTGAGGGGCGGTTTGTTTTGACCTATAAACCCTGTCCATCTGAAATTTGGGCCCACTCTCCCCTTACCCTTCCCCCTTTCTGGCAGGCTGATATAATTTAGCATAATTCATATCTCCTTTATTTTGTTCGGCCCTCTCAGCCAGGGTTGCCTCTGGTCAATACCCCTTTAATTTGTTTCAACCCATTTATCTCTTCTTCTAGGCCCCTTACCCTCTTTTTATTTTTTCAACTTGCACCCCCCAATTTTTTCTTCTCCTTCTAAAAACCCTTTTCAAATTTTCCCTAAAAATTTTTATGTCTCCTTTTTTCAGAAAGTTTTTTAATTTTCTCCCCACTTTTTTTCCATTTTTTTTTCCACTGCTCCATCATCCATTCCCCCCTTACCAGCCATTTTTCTGATCCGGGGGTTCCTCTGATCCAATTTTTTTTTTTTTTTTGAAAGAAAAAGGAGGAGAGGAGAGAGGAGAGAGAAAAAAAAGGGGAAAAGGTAAAAGGGGAAGAGAGAGGAGAGGGGAAAAGGGGAAAAAAAGGAGAGAGAGAGAGGAGAGAGAGAGAGAGAAAGGAAAGAGAGAGAAGGTAAGAAAAGGGGAAAATTTCCCAGCACTTTGCCCCATTTCCCCCCCGGTTTGGGAATGCTCTTCCCAAGGGGGGGTTAAAACCCAAGGGGAAACCCTTTTCACGGGAACACCCTTTAATCACAAAAGAACAAAACCTACAGCAATATGTGACAGCCACAGATCACCCTTTGGTTTCCCTTTCATTGTAGAGAGGCGCATTCCCAAGAAAAAAGGATGGCAAAGGGGTATAAGAGATGATCTCAACCCCCTTTGAAACGGGAATTTGCAAAAGGAAACCTGTAGGCAAAAGGGTGAGTTCAAAAGGGGGCCATTGTTTAAACGGGAGGGGGGTCCCAAAAAGAAAGTTTTAGCATCGGGTAACCCCAAAACCGGGGCCCCTGGTAAAGGAAGAGAAGGTTATTTTTCCGATGAATCCCCCCCAAGTCAAAATGACGGGAGGGGCCCACTCCTCCCAGTAGTCAAGAGAAGGCAGACCTCTTTGCTAAACACTTTCCTACCGGGAAAAAAAGTTCCTGATCCAGAAGGGGACCCTCCTTGGCTAGCTGCAAGAACTTTTTCAAAATTCCAGTGGTAATCCAAAGGCAGAAGGGGGGCTTTTCCCTTCTTAAATGGGCTTGCCCAAAAAAAATGGGGGCCAAGACAAGATGAGCCAAAAAGTTAGAAGATGTGAGACCAGCTAGCAGCCCCTCTAACCCCATCTTTTCCAGCACTGCCTAGCGGGTGAAAGGGCCCCCTCTTATTTAAAAGAGGAAAAATGTAGCCCCTTGTTCACAAAAAAAGGGGAGCAGAGAGAAATCAGAAACCACAGAAACCAGGGTAAGACCCTTTGAGAAAATTTCCAAGACAAATGACAGATTTTTTGACTACCACCCCCATTTTGTAAACGTCAAATGGTTTCCCAGGAAAGGTTACGCTGTTGCATCTGTTGAAACCCCCCACTATGGCACTAGTCACGGGAGAACCCAAAAGTCAGCTGTGGGGGGTAGCAGGGAATTGGGGCGTTTCCCGCCCGGGTGTGGGACCGGGGCCTCTTGGCAAACCCCCACTGGGAATTGCAGGCTCACGCTATGTCTCCTGGACCTTCATGGTAGATCTCTATTTAGTTCTCAAAGAAAACGGGCAAGACATCCTATTTTGGTGCAAGTGTTCCAAAAAAAGCGTGCTGGGACCATTGCTATGGAATTTTTTTTTAAGACCTTCTTCTTCCCATCCCAGAATCAGCATGCAGAAGACTGTCCCGGGACATTCATCATCCAAGAGAAGAAATGCCAGCTGCTCTGGGCTACATCAATCACCGTTAAATCAGTTTGGGGGAAATAGATGGTGCAACAGGCACCTGAAAAAACGCAAATGATGATCGCCCTAGGCACCATGATGGTAATGGGGGCAGTAGAAAGATAAGGGGAGGTGTAGGCACCTGGAGAAGAAATTGTTTTCCCTTGGGGGGAAATTTGACTAAAAACAAAACCATGAAGAACCATGTTGAAATTTGCAAACAAGGCAGCCAGGAAGTTTACAGCACTTCGCCGTATCTCGCATCTGCTTAAAGTAGGGGTTCAAGATTCTTAGAAAAAGACGTCCAATTTTTGAGTATGCTCCATTTTTTTGGTTTGCCTGCCTCCCCCCTCTTTCGGGACTGCTTGGGGAGAGAAAAAGAGCAAGACGTCCATTTTCTCGCCGGGCCCCACCCTTTGGATAGATTTTTCTTTTCCCAGCAGAGCCCCCAAAATGGGGGGAGGGTGGCCTTCCCGTTATGTCAACCACACACAAAGACCCACTTGAATCCACTTCGAAGACAGCGGAAAAGTTTTTAGGCCAAAAAACGGGCAAAAAGAAAAGAATTTCCCCTTTGGCTTTAACCTTCCAGAAACCACTATCTGAGATCATATAAAAACCAGGACCCCTGAGTATGGAAAAAGGGATACAGGGTGAACATTTTGCAAAAAATCTTTTTTTGGTTTTCCAAGAATTTCCATCAGTCGAATGCAGAAAAGTATTCGATGATGAAGCCTCTGTGAGGGGGGAAAACGTTTTTAAAGTTCCTAACTGTTACTTATGTGTCTCCCCACCAACCTGTCGGTTTTGGTATCCCTTTTTGATGTTCACTTTCGACAGCATAATGATGCCCCCGAAAAGCCATTGATCAAATGAAAATGCGGGCCCCAAAGGGATTTTTTCCAACTTAACCTTGTTCCCTACTTGTTTTCCAATAACTTTAAAAAAATGCCAAATAAGCTAGAGGAACATTTTTAGATGAATGGTTCAAAAAACCGGGGATATGTTGATAAATTAAAAAGGGCAACTTTTGGGTATTTTTATTGGGGAAACTTTTCCCCAAAAGGGGTTTCCCTTTTAGGGGTCATTCTCCCCCAAAAATTTTTCCCCCATGTATTGATTTGAAACCCACGGGTTAAAACGTTTCAAAAAGATCTCAAAAGTTGGGGGAAAAATGTGTCTAATTTAATAACGTCTCAGCTAAAATAAATTGGGGAACCAAAACCTGAAATAGATTGTAATAAAATTTTGGAAAAAGAGAGAGAGAGGGGAGAGAGAAGCAGGAAACCCCACATGCCCATACACCACCACCAAACTGACCTTTTATGAAAAGAGTCTATAAAAGACTTTTTTCCAAATTAGAGGCCATTCCCAATGTTGGGGGCTCACATAGTTTTGTGAACACCCCAGCCCCGACATAAAGGCTGTTGGGAAACTTTTTTAATAAAGGAAAAATTTGCAAAAGAATTGCAGCTGAAATCATGGATGGGGAAGAGAGAGAAAGGGCAAGGAGGAGGTGTTGCTGTGTGTTTCTCTAAAAGGTTATGTCAGAAATTTTTGATATTGAAATTCCACACATCGTGAAAGAATGTTCTTCAAGCTTTAAAACCGGGCCCCAGCATGTGAAAAATGTACAGACCCAGTGGCAACATGCAGACTCCCATCAATTTCCCTAAAAAAAAAATATGGATTTCCCTTTACAAAAAAACTGTCAAATATTTATAATTGTTGGTGACCTCAACAAACAACCTTTTTCAAAGGGACTTTTTATGACCTTTGCAGGGGATTTCGAAAAAGAAAAAACTTTTTGATTTCCTAAATTTTTTTGTGGTTTTTCTCCCAACTTCCCCCCTAACCCCCCTTTTTTTTCCCGAAGGTATCACTTGTCAACCCTCGGGCCCCGTTTGGGTCATCTGACCAAAAGGTTTTTTTACCAAATTTAAAAACCCAAAAGAAGGAGGTGAGGAGTCCCATGCACAAAACCCGGCTAGGGGAGGAAAAGGGCCGCCCCCTTGGGTTTTTAGCCGCCAAAAACCCGATTGGGAAAGTTTTTTTCCAAGGAGTTGGGAAAACCAATGAAAACTTAATGGGAAAATCCTTAAAACTAAAAAAAAAACATTTCACTTCAAATTTTGACGGGCCACAGACACTGATGGTTTGGCTTTTTTTTTAGAGAGGTTTCTACTGCTAATACAAACCCTTGGGGAAGGACAAGAACATCCTAACCCCCTATAATAAGAACTTTAACAGGCAAGCCTGTAGGCATATTTGACATTTAAAATGGGCATTGCTAAGGGGGGGTGGACACAAAAAGAAAGCTAGCAAAAAGGTAGGATATTTTGGCCCCCAAAACCCAGGGGGTCCCTTCCCAAAGGGCAGATCGATTCCCGGCCTGATGAACTCATTTCCGGGCCCATAAAACAACAGGGTGAGACCACCTCAATAGTAGTAAAAAAGGCACCCTTGCCAAAAACTTTGTAAAATTTTCAAGTTCCTGATCCAGAATGGGACCCTCCCTTTAGCTGCAAGAACCTTTTCAAAAAGCCCCTTGTGACATTAACGAGGAAGAGGTGCATTTCTTTCTTAAAACAAATTCCAAGGAAGGCCGGGCCCCGACGAGCCCAAAATTTTTGAAAGATGGGAGACCAGCCAGCAGCACCCCTTTCCTAGCATTTTTAGCACTGCCCCAACAGTGTAAATGGAAAATAAAAATGTTTTTTCACAAAAAAAGAGCAGAAGGGAAAACAGAACTAAAAGACCAGCCCCTGTCAACATTTGGGGTTCCTTTAGACAAAACCAAAAAAATGAGAGGTTTTTACCACCACCCAAACTTTTGGGCCGTCAATATTTTCCCGTAAAGGTTACTCTGCTGTTGATCTGTTGGGTTTAAACCTCCAATAAGTGGGACCAGTACTGAAAGAATCCAAAGTTTAGCTGCCTTTGGAACACCCTGGGCTTTCTGGTGCTTTACCGGGGGTGGCACAAGGGGCCCCAGGAAAATTCCCCAAAAATTGATTTTAGTGTGCCCCCCTTAAAATTACTTTATGGTTTAAAACATCCTATTGGGGGGGTTCCACAAGGAAGCGTGCTGGAAAATGTTTTTGTGGAAAATTTTCAATGACCTTTTTCATCTTTTCCCAGAATCCTATGCATATGCAGAGACTAAATTTTTAAATTTACTTTTCCCCAAAAAGAAAAGCCAGCCGTCAAGCCACATTTCACAAGCCAAGAGCTATATCAAAATTAAAAAAGAGGAGAAACATTTCCCCAAAAAAATGCAAAAGATGATGGCCCTAGGGACCTGGGATAATGCGGGGAGTAGGGGATTCGGGAGGGGGTTGGACCGGGGTAGAATTTGATATCCTTGGGGTGAAATTTGGGTCCAAACTGACCAGGGAAAAACCGTTGAAACTTTTTAAAAAGGGGGAAGCTGAAACACTTCCCCCCATCTTTGCATCCTTACAGAGGGGGTTTTAAAATTTTGTATGGAGGGGGGCCAATTCCCAAACCTTTTAGTATGCC
The DNA here is from genome assembly GCF_038502225.1 of Cherax quadricarinatus. Classification (NCBI taxonomy): domain Eukaryota; kingdom Metazoa; phylum Arthropoda; class Malacostraca; order Decapoda; family Parastacidae; genus Cherax; species Cherax quadricarinatus. The sequence continues at coordinate 33,235 of NW_027195512.1, read as the reverse complement.
CCCAATTTTTTTTGCCTGCAATTTTTCCCCCACCGGACTTTTGAAAGAGAACATAGCAAGATTTCCCCATCTTCCCCTGGGCCAATCCTGATAGATCTGTCATTTCAGCAGAGCCTTCAAAAGGGGAGATGGGTCCTTACTGTTATGTACAAAGGGAATTTTTTCAAAGTAATTAAAAATCCACTTTTGAGGACAGGGGAAAAAAGCTTTTTGCCAAAGGGGGGCAGAAAACAGCAACCCTTTACCCCTTACTTTTCCCTAACATCACTCCATCTGAGACTATATAAAAGTCTCGGGGGTTTGGGAAAACACTGCAATAATGATGTCAATGGGTAAAGCGTTTATCTAATGAAAAAGTCCCATAGATGCTGTTCCCCCCCTTTTATGTCTAATAACAAAAAATTTTTTAATTGAGCTGATTGGTAAAAGCTATTAGCTTGCCAAAAAAGTTAGGAATCCTTTTTCCGTAAATATTTTTCAAAAAGGGGAGGATCCCCAAAACCCTTTTCAAACCCTGTGTAAAAAAAAAGAAAGAGAGAGAGAGAGAGGAAATGTGGAGGGGTAGTGGAATGTAATAGGACTGAGGAGGGGGGTTATCAGGTCATTTGAAGGAAGGGGAAGCCCTGTGTATTTTGTGTAATTTTTTCAGACAATGTGACTTTTTCCTTTTTTTTTTTTTTGTGTGTGTGTGTGTGTGTGTGTGTTTGTTTTTTGCTTTAAAGGGGTCCATTACCCACTTATGTCCTAACATAAGGGAAATCCAAAGCTTTGGGTTTCCCCCCTTTCAGGCCCTTTTGTGCTTTAAAAATTTCGTTCAATTCTTAAACTAGGCCTCACCCCAATGTGTGTTGGAAGGGATGTGTGTGTGCCATTTGGGGGGCCTTTTCCAACCCCAGCTAATTTCATTAACCGCTTTTTTCCACACTGAAATTTTTTAAGTGCTAGTAAATGCTGCTTATTCTAATTTGATATTCCCAAAAGTGACCCCAGTTTCCAGCTAGAGACTGGGGACTATTGACTCCCTGCAACTCAACTAGGGGAATATTACCGGGGGCCCGTAGTGGTCACGTTGCCTGTCCGTCCAGACCTGGCCGCGGGAAAAATCCTTGATGATTCTGAAAATTTTTTTACTACCTTTCCCGTAGGCACTTGGGGTAATGGTTTTTCTAACTTTTTTACTGTTTACTGATTTATTTACAATCAAATTATTCTTATCTCACTGGTCTTGAGTCCACTTATTCTTCAAATACTTTACATGTGGCACCCATTTAGGCGTGGTCACAAAACCCTTCCCCTTTCCTTTACCCAGGGCCCGGGACTTTAAAACGGACTATTATCTATGCTTTTCATGGTCACTTTTTTCCTTTTTGCGGGGGTTTTAAAGGGTTGTATGCTCTTTTATGTTTGCACACGCCTTTTCCCACACAATTCCCATTTCATTGAAACTACCACCAATACACATCAAATGATGTGACTTCCACTCCCCTGTGCTGAGAAATTTTTTTTGTGTGTGTGTGTGTGTGTGTGTGTGTGTGTAGTCAACCTAGTTTAAAAACCTAATTGTGGTTTCAGGGTCGATTTAAACCCTGGCCCTGCCCCAACAAGGTCCATTTAAAAGGGGCTGTGTCGAAAACCTTTTAAAATCCAAGGAAAATTTTACCTAAACCCTCTCTCACCTCTCTTTCTTGTCACCTTATAGGGAAAACCCCATTTTTTTAGACAGAGGGTTTTTTCCCCGGGAAAAGTGCTTGTTATTGTGTATGAGCTCATTTTCTTTCGGGCCCCCCCCCCAATTTCCCGACGTTTTTCCATGAACTGCATACATTAAAAAGAACTGGTCTGTAGGGGGTTGATGCTGCCTGCCCCCCCATTCAAAAAACTAGACTACATTTGCTGTCTTCACACTTTTAGGTTTCACATACAGTGGCCATGGGTGTGTTTTTTGGGGGTTTCCCCTTGGGAACCCAAGGACCAATAATTAGTTTATCCTGTGAGATATTTTAGACCAGGGATCATAAGAGATATATCTTGGAAGGAAATTTTAAAGTTCGGTAAATCTTTGATCTGATAAGATGGGGTAAAATTTTGGAAAAAGCCACCGTTGGGGTTTTTCAACCGAATGTTTTCAGGCGGGAAAGGCCCCCCGTGAATCCCAGTTATATCCAGATCAAATTAGCCTTTAAGAAAGACTTTTATAACGATAGAATTTGCCTGTTGAGGTCAGACTCCAAATTTAGGGTAACTTGACAAAAAGATTATCCCCGAAAGCCGGGGGGAGAGTTGATTATATACACCGGAAAACCCCTTGAGGGACTAGTACCGAACTTAACCAAAATCACTCACTTTGAAAAACAAAAGACGGCAGAATGCAAAATCCCCCCAAAGAAAAACAAAGCCCCTAGGACGTTAAGAGTATTCTAAGGGCCGGGCCTGAGATGCCCCCCTGCCTCCCCCAAAAATAAGGGGGAATTAAAAGACCCGGCAGTCTTCAAGCTGGGACTGGGCAACACCCAAAATCAGTTCCCGATCAGCCGGGCCGTTCAGTTGGTTTTGCAAAGCAGGGGAAATGGTTTTAAAGGCCTTTTATCCACCCCCAAAGGGCCCGGTCAAGATTTAGGGGCGGGCCCCAACCTCCCAGGGAAACCCAGGAGGGAAATTTCATTGTGTCCCCATCTAAACATTTTTACCAATTTTCAAAATTAAAAAGATAGTTAATGGTTTAAAAGCCCCTTTGAACTCCTTTGGCCTTGGAAAAAAGTTTTACCCGGGGGAATTTTGGTTTAATCGGGGAAATTTTTCGGCTTATACCGTTAGGATTGGGAATTTTGTATACATTTTGTTCAGGGCTAATTTAAAAGTTAATTATTTTTGATATAGTTAGTGCTTTTGATAAAAGAATGGGGTTTTATTAAAAAACAGACTTTATCTTCTCTTGGGCAATAAGTTTTCCAGATTTTTTTAACAGGATTACCTTTTTCTAACCTTTTTTCTTTATATCTGGAAAAATCTTCAAGAATTTTTGAATCATTTTTGTTTTAACATCAATTTTAATATGATTTTAAAGCCATGAGATGGCACTTCCCCCTTTTTTTTCCCTAGAAATTTTTTCTGCCCAAAAAATGTTTGAAATATTCTTTTATTTAATTTTAAACATTACTGTTGGGCCCCATTTTGTAAAAGGGAAAAAAATGGTTTAAAAGGGTTAAAGGGAACAACGTCAATTATTTTTTCTCTTTCTTATCCCCAAAAGAAATTGTTGTTCATTTTATCTCTGGGTAAAACTAGGAAAAGGGTTTAAATTATCGCCATTTTTCAACTTCCATTCAAAATTTGTTTTAAAATTGTTTCTCACCATGTCCTTTTTAAACCTAAATTAAAAAATATCCTTTTAAAAATCCGAAAAATCAATTAAGTTTTTTTTTCGATGGTTATTTCACCACTGTTTTCCCGAGAAATAAAAAACGAATCCTCCCGGGGAAACGGTTTACCAAAAATTCCCCAAATCAAAGAATCTGTTAATTTGGGTTTTAAAATTAAAGGGTCCAGAATTAAAATTATCTTGGGCCTTTTAGGGCCCTTAAAAAGTTTTTTTCCCAAAGTTTTTCGGGTTTTCCAAGGGCCAACCTAAAAAAATTTTTTCCGGCCCCCTTTGAAAACCCCACACACCTTTTTGTTTCTAACTATAAAAAACTTTTGTGAAATATAATTTTTCTTGGAAATAGGGCCCCCCAACCCTTTTTTAAAATTATTTAAAAATGGGAACCATTTGCCCCGAATGTGGACATTTAAAGAGTGTTCCACTTTTTTAAAATAAACCCCCTCGAGTTCCAGTAAAATCCCGGGAATTAAACATGCAAAAATCCTCTAATAACCATATGTAAAAAAAATGTATTTAAAAATGTTCCCCTTTTTTTTCCATCCGTCATTCCCTCCACCCCCCATCTCTATTATTGTCCTTATCCCCCTGTTAATGGGTTTTAAAATTCACCAATAAACTTATTTTGGTAAAGGCTATATCAAATTTCTTTCCCAAAAAAAACAAGCCCCTAATTATTTCCAGTTTAAAGAACTAAATTTTTCTGGTGACTGCCCGGGCCCAAACCCCTCCCAAAAACTTTAAAAACCCTGGATACATATTTTTTTCTGCCAAAAAGAAAAACCCGTTGTCTGCCCGGGTGATATTTTAATGTCTTTTTTGTATTTTTCCAATAAAAACACCAGTCGCCCTGGGTGACTGGGGGTTTTTTTGAATATTTTTTTTTTCTGTCTCATTCCCCCAGATAAAGGGGTATCTTGGGATCCCATTTTCACTTTGGGCACACTTACAGACAGCAATGCAAAATATATATACATACATCTAGGTTTTTTCCTTTTCTACATAAATTTTTTCTTTCTTTATTTCTTTAACCATGGGGATGGAAAAAATTTTCCTCTGTGGCCCCTTTTCGTAAGGGGGCGACTAAAAAGGGACAAAAGGGCATAACCAAAATTTCCCCCCCGAATTTTAAAAAAAAAGAAAAGAAAACTATAAATTGGGGGTTAAAACTGGGTGAAAATGACAAAAACAAATTGCTGATGTTATAAAAAAGAAAGGGTTTTCCTTCCCCGGAAACAAAAAGGGAAGGGGGAAATTTTTGAGGGGAAAAAAAATTAAATCCATATCGGGAGAGAAAGGAAGGGGGCAATAAAAAGGGAAAGGGTCAGTTATGGAAGGGGAAAAGAGAAAGAAAAAAAATTCAAGAATTAGGATTTTAAAAAAATTTACAAAAAATGGGGTTGCTATGCACCGGGGAAAAAATAGAGGAGGGGAGATTTGGGGGATGTTAAATTTAAGGCCTAACCGTTTAGAGAGACTTGGGAACTAATGAAAGAGGGGAAACTTTTTGAGAGGGGGAAAGTTTTTGGGGGGGCCCAAAAATAAAACCTTTGATTGAACTTTTAAAAAGGGGGTTTTGTTATAGGTAATAAATTTTAAAAAAAAAGGGTAAAATAATATTAGGGTAGATTGAAGGGAAATAATAGTTTGTTGGGTTATTTTTGGAGATTTGGGCTGTTGAGTAGACTTTTGAAAAAATGTTTTTAGAGGGGGCCCCAGAAACGATACTTTCAGTTAGTTAAATGGAGAAAAGGTGGGTGGGAAAAAGGGGAATAGAAGCAACAGGGAAAAAGAGAGGTGAAGGTTTATTAAAAGACGAGGGAAAAAGATATAAACAGCCATTGAGGGTAGATTAAACAGAAGGGTTTAAAAAAATTTTAAGGGAGGTTTAAAAAAAAATAAGGAAAAGCAGAAATTTTTGGTTTCAGAAAGGGGGAAAAGGGGGAAGAATAATGATGGAAAAAGATGATGTAAAGAGAAGTAGAAAGAAAAGGAAGGTTTTTACAAAGAAGAATGATGCAAGGGGGAGAAATGGAAAAAGAAAAGGGGGGGAAGGGAAAGTAAAAGAGAAAATGAGAGAGTGGGGGGAGAGTTAATTTACAAATTTATAAAAAAAAAAGTTTGGGGGAGATTTTTGTTGAGGAGCCCAGAACAAAAAGGATTTTTCAAAAAAAGGGGGAGGGAATTTTAAAAGGGGAGTTGATGCCAAAAATGGAGGGGAAATTTTGAAATTTTAAAAGTTGATGAAGAAAGGTTTTGGGTTTAAATAGGGAAGGGGGAAAAAAATCCCAGGGGGGAAAAAGCCAGTTTGGGTTTGGGGGGTTCAGAAGGAGGAAAAAAAGGTAAGGGGGGGATTGATGGGAAAAAGATAGGGAAAAGTTAAAAACAGGTGGATAATTTTTGGGGGGGCAAATTTTAAAAGGGTTTTAAGAGGGAAAAGGACCCAGGATTTAAAAAGGGGATCATAGTTTTTTTGTATTTAAACAAAGGGGGCAAAAAGAGGGAAAAAATAGGGGTAAGCCCGTTATATACCTGAAAGTGGCAGGGAGAGTTTTTATTTAAAAATTAAAAGTAAGACGGAGAAAGGGTAGAGATGAACAAGGAGGCTTTAGGAAAATAGGGGCGTGTGGACCCATAAAAAATAAATGAACAGTATTTTGATAAGGCAAAAAAGGTCTTTTTTGGAAATTTAAATGATTCGGGGGGAAAGGGGGGAATGTGGGGTGTTGGGTGTAAAAGGGAAGGGGGGAGGGTTTCTGGAAAACAGGGAAAAGTTTTTTTGAGGATAGGGGGGTCAAATTTGAGAAAATTTAAAAAAGGGAAAATTTTTTCCAGTAAAAGAAATTTTAAAAGGATGTGTGATGTCACCGTTTGTTTAATTTATTTTATGAAGGGGGTTTAAAGAGAAGGAAAAAGCGAGGGTCTTGGCAAAAGGGTGGGGTTAAAAGATAAAAAAATCACACATAAAGTGGGGGTTGTCACAGTTTCTCGCTGATGAATGTGCCTTTTGGGGGATTCCAAAGAATTTCAGAGATTTGGGGGTGAATTAGGGAAAAAAAAAAGAAAAATTGTTGAATACAGGAAAGAGGGAAGGTTAGAGGGAAAAACAAAAGATTGTGTGAAAGTTTGGAAACAGATTGAGGAGAGAGTATGGGGGAGGTGAATGTATTTTGAATTTGGGGAGGAAGTGTTATGGGTTAATGAAAAATGAGGTGGGAACCAAATTGGAATGAGGGGAAAAGGGGGAGGGGGAATTTTGGAAATTGTGGAAAAAGAACTTTGTTTGGGGGCAAAGAGGGGGAAAGTATGAGAGTTTAGTTTTCCAACGCTCTTATATGGGGTGAAGAATGGGTGATGGGAAAGTTGCAGGGGGAGAAGGGTTTAGGGAGGGGGATGTCAATGTCTAAAGGGGAAAAGTGTGGTGTGAATATAAGCAAAAATCTGGGGAGTTTGGAAAGGAGGAGGGGTGATTACCAAAACTGTTGTCCAGAGGGGTGAGGAAGGGGGTTTTTGAGGTGGTTCGGGAAAGTGGAGAGAATGGAGAAACAGAGTGAATTTCCCAAAAGTGTATCAGTCTGTAGGGAAGGGAAGGGTAGGGTCGGCCTAGGGGTTGGGGGGGGGGTAAAGGAGGTTTTTGGGGGAGGGCTTGGGTTTTTAGGCAATGAGCATGTTTGATAGGGGGGAATGGGGAAAAATTTTTTAAAATTGAGTGCTTGGAGGGAAAGGGGAACATTTATGGGGCCCCGGGAAATTGCATAAAGGGGTCCTGGAGATGGGAAGAAAGGCCTGCACTCTAAAGGGGGGGTGTTAAAGTTGCAAATTTTAAAAAAGTATTGTAAAACAACAGTTGTATTGTTTGCTTTGTTTGCTTGGAACTTGGGGCTCCACATGTCTGGGATAGAGGAATTTCATAACTGGGAGTCACGGCTCAACATGCCTGATGCAAACCTTCATGTCTGGGACTAGGGGCCCAGTAGGTCTGGGATTTAGGACGCTATAGTTTGAGTGCTGTGGAAAAGGTTTGCTGGGTACTAAAGTCCAGCATACTGATCCTGGGTGATCAGTATGCAGAATGTCTGTCTGAAATACTAAGCTCAGAATATTTGGAACTTTTAAAACATAATCCTGGAGTTTCAAACACAGTATGTTGAAGACTTCTAAGCACATACGCTGAAGATGTTTAACTCAGTATGGTGCTAAAAATTATTTATTTTTCTAAACTACATTCAATCACCTTTTCTATTATCATTAATATATTGCTAAAACACTTTTGCAACAGGAAGTTTTACGATGATAACACAGAAAGTGTTGCTACTAAGACATTTTTAACTGTTCTTCATTAAGCTTTTATGTTGTATATTTCCCCTAACACTAAGCTTTCAATAAAAAATTCAAAATGTTTTTCCTGTCGTTTTCAACTTGTCAGAAGCTACCGTGACCTCGTATTGAAACTTTCTAAGCTGTACTCTAGTAACTTATATAACATATGCTAAGAACTCTAAATCCAGAATGCTAGAAGTATTTTCCTATCTCGTTATAAACCAGAAATTAAAAAACTTTGAGCTTATTATTCCTAGGATTTTAGGCTCTCCGTGTTTAATAAGAGCTTCAAAACTAATGTACACTTATTTCTGCTCAGTATGTTGGAGAAATTAAACCCAGTATGCAGATGACTTCTATCTCAGTATGTCAGGCTCCTCTAACCTAGAATGCTTGGGACATCTAATCCAATATGCCCATGATTTTTAACCCATTATGCTGGGATATACTAATGAAATTTGTCAGGGACTTCTAAAATATCAAGCCAAGTATATCAAACCAAGTATGCTGGATACGTCTATTCATGCATTGTGAGAACTTCTACCCCAATATGGTGAGGCTTCTATCCCAGTATGCTTATGGCTTTTAACCTGGTATGATGGAGACTTCTAATTAGTACGCCGCAGACAACCATCCCAGTGTACCAAGGATGTCAATCCCAGTATATGAGGACTTATACTCTGGTGTGTTAGGGTCTGTGCTGGAGATTGCAATACAGCATGCCTGGGACATATATCCCAGTATGTTGAGGACATATAACCAAGTTTGTCTATGGCCTAGAATCCAGTATACACATGAATATAATTCAGTATATGGGACATTCAGTCAACTATAACATTCAGCCAGCTATGACTCGGACATATAACTCAGAAAGACTGGGACACATAATACAAAATGCTTGCAACAAATAACCCAATATTCCAGAGACTGAAACTGATGGTCTTATAAAGGTACTGATATTGTAATAATGTTGACAGAATTACCGACAATATGACAGTTAAAAGGACACAGTTGCAACTAATGTGAAATTTTACTGAGGCAACGTTTCGCCCTCCATGAGATCTGTTATGTCGTAAAGGCTTGACAACTCTCCTGGAGAGCGAAACGTTGCCACGGTAAAATGTCGCATTAGTTGTACTGGTATTCACATTGCTCTGTACACAAGAGAAGTCTTTAACAAAGACATTTCACGCAGAGCAAAAAAGAGACCGAGTCCACTCTGGGAAGGGCTCTTCATCCAAGGTGTCGCGTAGCTCGATCGCTGGCACACTCCTCTCACACACTGAGGTCCGGGGTTCGTATCTACTCCGGTACGGATGGAAAACATTACGGACGTGTTCCCATAAGGCACCTACTGTCCCTGTCCCTGTCCCTGTTTTCCCATTATTTTAAAATGGGTGCCAGAGCGTTAGTGAACTGGTGTGGGTCACATCATGGGTGTTAGTGGACTTGTGTGGGTCACATCCTGGGTGTTAATGGACTGATGTGGGTCGCATCCTGGGTGTTAGTGAACTGGTGTGGGTCACATCATGGGTGATAGTGGACTGGTGTGGGTCACATCATGGGTGATAGTGGACTGGTGTGGGTCGCATCCTGGGTGATGGACTGGTGTGGGTCACATCATGGGTGATAGTGGACTGGTGTGGGTCACATCATGGGTGATAGTGGACTGGTGTGGGTCACATCATGGGTGATAGTGGACTGGTGTGGGTCACATCATGGGTGACAGTGGACTGGTGTGGGTCACATCATGGGTGATAGTGGACTGGTGTGGGTCACATCATGGGTGATAGTGGACTGGTGTGGGTCACATCATGGGTGATAGTGGACTGGTGTGGGTCACATCATGGGTGATAGTGGACTGGTGTGGGTCACATCATGGGTGATAGTGGACTGGTGTGGGTCACATCATGGGTGATAGTGGACTGGTGTGGGTTACATCATGGGTGTTAGTGGACTGGTGTGGGTCGCATCCTGGGTGATAGTGGACTGGTGTGGGTCACATCATGGGTGATAGTGGACTGGTGTGGGTCACATCCTGGGTGATAGTGGACTGGTGTGGGTCACATCCTGGGTGTTAGTGGACTGGTGTGGATCACATCCTGGGTGTTAGTGGACTGGTGTGGGTCACATCCTGGGTGTTAGTGGACTGGTGTGGGTCACATCCTGGGTGTTAGTGGACTGGTGTGGGTCACATCCTGGGTGTTAGTGGACTGGTGTGGGTCACATCCTGGGTGTTAGTGGACTGGTGTGGGTCACATCATGGGTGATAGTGGACTGGTGTGGGTCACATCATGGGTGATAGTGGACTGGTGTGGGTTACATCATGGGTGTTAGTGGACTGGTGTGGGTCGCATCCTGGGTGATAGTGGACTGGTGTGGGTCACATCATGGGTGATAGTGGACTGGTGTGGGTCACATCATGGGTGATAGTGGACTGGTGTGGGTTACATCATGGGTGTTAGTGGACTGGTGTGGGTCGCATCCTGGGTGATAGTGGACTGGTGTGGGTCACATCATGGGTGATAGTGAACTGGTGTGGGTCACATCATGGGTGATAGTGGACTGGTGTGGGTCACATCATGGGTGATAGTGGACTGGTGTGGGTTACATCATGGGTGATAGTGGACTGGTGTGGGTCACATCCTGGGTGTTAGTGGACTGGTGTGGGTCACATCATGGGTGATAGTGGACTGGTGTGGGTCGCATCATGGGTGATAGTGGACTGGTGTGGGTTACATCATGGGTGATAGTGGACTGGTGTGGGTTACATCATGGGTGTTAGTGGACTGGTGTGGGTCACATCATGGGTGATAGTGGACTGGTGTGGGTCACATCCTGGGTGTTAGTGGACTGGTGTGGGTCACATCATGGGTGATAGTGGACTGGTGTGGGTCGCATCATGGGTGATAGTGGACTGGTGTGGGTTACATCATGGGTGATAGTGGACTGGTGTGGGTTACATCATGGGTGTTAGTGGACTGGTGTGGGTCACATCATGGGTGATAGTGGACTGGTGTGGGTCGCATCATGGGTGATAGTGGACTGGTGTGGGTTACATCATGGGTGTTAGTGGACTGGTGTGGGTCACATCATGGGTGATAGTGGACTGGTGTGGGTCACATCCTGGGTGTTAGTGGACTGGTGTGGGTCACATCATGGGTGATAGTGGACTGGTGTGGGTCGCATCATGGGTGATAGTGGACTGGTGTGGGTTACATCATGGGTGATAGTGGACTGGTGTGGGTTACATCATGGGTGTTAGTGGACTGGTGTGGGTCACATCATGGGTGATAGTGGACTGGTGTGGGTCACATCATGGGTGATAGTGGACTGGTGTGGGTTACATCATGGGTGATAGTGGACTGGTGTGGGTTACATCATGGGTGTTAGTGGACTGGTGTGGGTCACATCATGGGTGATAGTGGACTGGTGTGGGTCGCATCATGGGTGATAGTGGACTGGTGTGGGTTACATCATGGGTGATAGTGGACTGGTGTGGGTTACATCATGGGTGTTAGTGGACTGGTGTGGGTCACATCATGGGTGATAGTGGACTGGTGTGGGTCGCATCATGGGTGATAGTGGACTGGTGTGGGTTACATCATGGGTGATAGTGGACTGGTGTGGGTTACATCATGGGTGTTAGTGGACTGGTGTGGGTCACATCATGGGTGATAGTGGACTGGTGTGGGTCGCATCATGGGTGATAGTGGACTGGTGTGGGTTACATCATGGGTGATAGTGGACTGGTGTGGGTTACATCATGGGTGTTAGTGGACTGGTGTGGGTCACATCATGGGTGATAGTGGACTGGTGTGGGTCACATCCTGGGTGTTAGTGGACTGGTGTGGGTCACATCATGGGTGATAGTGGACTGGTGTGGGTCGCATCATGGGTGATAGTGGACTGGTGTGGGTTACATCATGGGTGATAGTGGACTGGTGTGGGTTACATCATGGGTGTTAGTGGACTGGTGTGGGTCACATCATGGGTGATAGTGGACTGGTGTGGGTCGCATCATGGGTGATAGTGGACTGGTGTGGGTTACATCATGGGTGTTAGTGGACTGGTGTGGGTCACATCATGGGTGATAGTGGACTGGTGTGGGTCACATCCTGGGTGTTAGTGGACTGGTGTGGGTCACATCATGGGTGATAGTGGACTGGTGTGGGTCGCATCATGGGTGATAGTGGACTGGTGTGGGTTACATCATGGGTGATAGTGGACTGGTGTGGGTTACATCATGGGTGTTAGTGGACTGGTGTGGGTCACATCATGGGTGATAGTGGACTGGTGTGGGTCACATCATGGGTGATAGTGGACTGGTGTGGGTTACATCATGGGTGATAGTGGACTGGTGTGGGTTACATCATGGGTGTTAGTGGACTGGTGTGGGTCACATCATGGGTGATAGTGGACTGGTGTGGGTCGCATCATGGGTGATAGTGGACTGGTGTGGGTTACATCATGGGTGATAGTGGACTGGTGTGGGTTACATCATGGGTGTTAGTGGACTGGTGTGGGTCACATCATGGGTGATAGTGGACTGGTGTGGGTCGCATCATGGGTGATAGTGGACTGGTGTGGGTTACATCATGGGTGATAGTGGACTGGTGTGGGTTACATCATGGGTGTTAGTGGACTGGTGTGGGTCACATCATGGGTGATAGTGGACTGGTGTGGGTCGCATCATGGGTGATAGTGGACTGGTGTGGGTTACATCATGGGTGATAGTGGACTGGTGTGGGTTACATCATGGGTGTTAGTGGACTGGTGTGGGTCACATCATGGGTGATAGTGGACTGGTGTGGGTCGCATCATGGGTGATAGTGGACTGGTGTGGGTTACATCATGGGTGATAGTGGACTGGTGTGGGTTACATCATGGGTGTTAGTGGACTGGTGTGGGTCACATCATGGGTGATAGTGGACTGGTGTGGGTCGCATCATGGGTGATAGTGGACTGGTGTGGGTTACATCATGGGTGATAGTGGACTGGTGTGGGTTACATCATGGGTGTTAGTGGACTGGTGTGGGTCACATCATGGGTGTTAGTGGACTGGTGTGGGTTACATCATGGGTGATAGTGGACTGGTGTGGGTTACATCATGGGTGATAGTGGACTGGTGTGGGTCACATCATGGGTGTTAGTGGACTGGTGTGGGTTACATCATGGGTGATAGTGGACTGGTGTGGGTTACATCATGGGTGATAGTGGACTGGTGTGGGTCACATCATGGGTGTTAGTGGACTGGTGTGGGTTACATCATGGGTGTTAGTGGACTGGTGTGGGTCACATCATGGGTGTTAGTGGACTGGTGTGGGTCACATCATGGGTGTTAGTGGACTGGTGTGGGTTACATCATGGGTGATAGTGGACTGGTGTGGGTCACATCATGGGTGTTAGTGGACTGGTGTGGGTCACATCATGGGTGTTAGTGGACTGGTGTGGGTCACATCATGGGTGTTAGTGGACTGGTGTGGGTCACATCATGGGTGTTAGTGGACTGGTGTGGGTCACATCATGGGTGTTAGTGGACTGGTGTGGGTCACATCATGGTTGTTAGTGGACTGGTGTGGGTTACATCATGGGTGTTAGTGGACTGGTGTGGGTCACATCATGGGTGTTAGTGGACTGGTGTGGGTTACATCATGGGTGTTAGTGGACTGGTGTGGGTTACATCATGGGTGTTAGTGGACTGGTGTGGGTCACATCCTGGGTGTTAGTGGACTGGTGTGGGTCGCATCATGGGTGATAGTGGACTGGTGTGGGTTACATCATGGGTGATAGTGGACTGGTGTGGGTTACATCATGGGTGTTAGTGGACTGGTGTGGGTCACATCATGGATGTTAGTGGACTGGTGTGGGTTACATCATGGGTGTTAGTGGACTGGTGTGGGTTACATCATGGGTGTTAGTGGACTGGTGTGGGTCACATCCTGGGTGTTAGTGGACTGGTGTGGGTCGCATCATGGGTGATAGTGGACTGGTGTGGGTTACATCATGGGTGATAGTGGACTGGTGTGGGTTACATCATGGGTGTTAGTGGACTGGTGTGGGTCACATCATGGGTGATAGTGGACTGGTGTGGGTCGCATCATGGGTGATAGTGGACTGGTGTGGGTTACATCATGGGTGATAGTGGACTGGTGTGGGTTACATCATGGGTGTTAGTGGACTGGTGTGGGTCACATCATGGGTGATAGTGGACTGGTGTGGGTCGCATCATGGGTGATAGTGGACTGGTGTGGGTTACATCATGGGTGATAGTGGACTGGTGTGGGTTACATCATGGGTGTTAGTGGACTGGTGTGGGTCACATCATGGGTGATAGTGGACTGGTGTGGGTCGCATCATGGGTGATAGTGGACTGGTGTGGGTTACATCATGGGTGATAGTGGACTGGTGTGGGTTACATCATGGGTGTTAGTGGACTGGTGTGGGTCACATCATGGGTGATAGTGGACTGGTGTGGGTCGCATCATGGGTGATAGTGGACTGGTGTGGGTTACATCATGGGTGATAGTGGACTGGTGTGGGTTACATCATGGGTGTTAGTGGACTGGTGTGGGTCACATCATGGGTGTTAGTGGACTGGTGTGGGTTACATCATGGGTGATAGTGGACTGGTGTGGGTTACATCATGGGTGATAGTGGACTGGTGTGGGTCACATCATGGGTGTTAGTGGACTGGTGTGGGTTACATCATGGGTGATAGTGGACTGGTGTGGGTTACATCATGGGTGATAGTGGACTGGTGTGGGTCACATCATGGGTGTTAGTGGACTGGTGTGGGTTACATCATGGGTGTTAGTGGACTGGTGTGGGTTACGTCATGGGTGTTAGTGGACTGGTGTGGGTCACATCCTGGGTGTTAGTGGACTGGTGTGGGTTACATCATGGGTGTTAGTGGACTGGTGTGGGTCACATCATGGGTGTTAGTGGACTGGTGTGGGTCACATCCTGGGTGTTAGTGGACTGGTGTGGGTTACATCATGGGTGTTAGTGGACTGGTGTGGGTCACATCATGGGTGTTAGTGGACTGGTGTGGGTTACATCATGGGTGATAGTGGACTGGTGTGGGTTACATCATGGGTGTTAGTGGACTGGTGTGGGTCACATCATGGATGTTAGTGGACTGGTGTGGGTTACATCATGGGTGTTAGTGGACTGGTGTGGGTTACATCATGGGTGTTAGTGGACTGGTGTGGGTCACATCCTGGGTGTTAGTGGACTGGTGTGGGTTACATCATGGGTGTTAGTGGACTGGTGTGGGTCACATCATGGGTGATAGTGGACTGGTGTGGGTCGCATCATGGGTGATAGTGGACTGGTGTGGGTTACATCATGGGTGATAGTGGACTGGTGTGGGTCACATCATGGGTGATAGTGGACTGGTGTGGGTCGCATCATGGGTGATAGTGGACTGGTGTGGGTCACATCATGGGTGATAGTGGACTGGTGTGGGTCGCATCATGGGTGATAGTGGACTGGTGTGGGTTACATCATGGGTGTTAGTGGACTGGTGTGGGTCGCATCATGGGTGATAGTGGACTGGTGTGGGTCACATCCTGGGTGTTAGTGGACTGGTGTGGGTCGCATCATGGGTGATAGTGGACTGGTGTGGGTCACATCCTGGGTGTTAGTGGACTGGTGTGGGTCACATCATGGGTGATAGTGGACTGGTGTGGGTCGCATCATGGGTGATAGTGGACTGGTGTGGGTTACATCATGGGTGTTAGTGGACTGGTGTGGGTTACATCATGGGTGTTAGTGGACTGGTGTGGGTCACATCATGGGTGATAGTGGACTGGTGTGGGTCACATCCTGGGTGTTAGTGGATTGGTGTGGGTTACATCATGGGTGATAGTGGAATGGTGTGGGTTACATCATGGGTGTTAGTGGACTGGTGTGGGTCACATCATGGGTGTTAGTGGACTGGTGTGGGTTACATCATGGGTGATAGTGGACTGGTGTGGGTCACATCCTGGGACACTGACCTAATTTGCCAGAAATGCTCTGCCTAACAAGTGGCTTTCTATATAGTAGTATGTTATTGACGTCAGTCTGGCCTGTATACCTTGTACATGTACTTGTAGAAATAAAAATATTATTATTATTATTATTATTATTATTATTATTATTATTATTATTATTATTATTATTATTATTATTATAAGGAACATGAGTTACCCTCCCTTTCCTCGGATCAAGTATCATTACCATTTATTGCCCTAGAACTTGTGAATCATATTAGATTATAGTTTACATTTGATTACATTATTAATTAGATAGTTTACAATGGGTGTAACAATACTTGAAAGATAACTTTGGTATCCCACAATACCAGTCACCACAGCACTTGAAAGATAACTTTGGTATCCCACAATACCAGTCACCACAGCACTTGAAAGATAACTTTGGTATCCCACAATACCAGTCACCACAGCACTTGAAAGATAACTTTGGTATCCCACAATACCAGTCACCACAGCACTTGAAAGATAACTTTGGTATCCCACAATACCAGTCACCACAGCACTTGAAAGATAACTTTGGTATCCCACAATACCAGTCACCACAGCACTTGAAAGATAACTTTGGTATCCCACAATACCAGTCACCTTTACCACAGTCAACACTAAAGACACAGTTGAACCTCCAGCTACACCTTAACTCCCTCACGAGACACAAGAGCTATTGCTCAACATTCCCAGGAAGATTCTTCTCAAGAGTCTTAGATTAACACATTTAACAGCAGTGAGGCTGTTACAGCTGATTATAATTATTATTTTGAATTATATTTAACGCTCAAGACGGTTAGTTGGGAATAGTTAGTAGAGTTGTAATTATATCAAACTCTAAGATATACATGATGTATTACACTGCTCAGGTATACATGGTGTATTACACTGCTCAGGTATACATGATGTATTACACTGCTCAGGTATACATGATGTATTACACTGCTCAGGTATACATGATGTATTACACTGCTCAGGTATACATGATCTATTACACTGCTCAGGTATACATGATGTATTACACTGCTCAGGTATACATGATGTATTACACTGCTCAGGTATACATGATGTATTACACTGCTCAGGTATACATGATGTATTACACTGCTCAGGTATACATGCTGGTGTATTACACTGCTCAGGTATACATGATGTATTACACTGCTCAGGTATACATGCTGGTGTATTACACTGCTCAGGTATACATGATGTATTACACTGCTCAGGTATACATGATGATGTATTACACTGCTCAGGTATACATGCTGATGTATTTCACTGCTCAGGTATACTTGATGTATTACACTGCTCAGGTATACATGATGTATTACACTGCTCAGGTATACATGCTGATGTATTACACTGCTCAGGTATACATGATGATGTATTACACTGCTCAGGTATACATGCTGATGTATTACACTGCTCAGGTATACATGCTGATGTATTACACTTCTCAGGTATACATGATGTATTACACTGCTCAGGTATACATGCTGATGTATTACACTGCTCAGGTATACATGATGATGTATTACACTGCTCAGGTATACATGATGATGTATTACACTGCTCAGGTATACATGATGTATTACACTGCTCAGGTATACATGATGTATTACACTGCACAGGTATACATTATGTATTACACTGCTCAGGTATACATGCTGATGTATTTCACTGCTCAGGTATACATGATGTATTACACTGCTCAGGTATACATGATGTATTACACTGCTCAGGTATACATGATGTATTACACTGCTCAGGTATACATGCTGATGTATTACACTGCTCAGGTATACATGCTGATGTATTACACTGCTCAGGTATACATGATGATGTATTACACTGCTCAGGTATACATGCTGATGTATTACACTGCTCAGGTATACATGATGTATTACACTGCTCAGGTATACATGATGTATTACACTGCTCAGGTATACATGCTGATGTATTACACTGCTCAGGTATACATGATGTATTACACTGCTCAGGTATACATGCTGATGTATTACACTGCTCAGGTATACATGATGTATTACACTGCTCAGGTATACATGATGTATTACACTGCTCAGGTATACATGATGTATTACACTGCTCAGGTATACATGATGTATTACACTGCTCAGGTATACATGCTGATGTATTACACTGCTCAGGTATACATGATGTATTACACTGCTCAGGTATACATGCTGATGTATTACACTGCTCAGGTATACATGATGTATTACACTGCTCAGGTATACATGCTGATGTATTACACTGCTCAGGTATACATGCTGGTGTATTACACTGCTCAGGTATACATGATGTATTACACTGCTCAGGTATACATGATGTATTACACTGCTCAGGTATACATGATGTATTACACTGCTCAGGTATACATGATGTATTACACTGCTCAGGTATACATGATGTATTACACTGCTCAGGTATACATGCTGATGTATTACACTGCTCAGGTATACATGATGTATTACACTGCTCAGGTATACTTGCTGATGTATTACACTGCTCAGGTATACTTGCTGATGTATTACACTGCTCAGGTATACATGCTGATGTATTACACTGCTCAGGTATACATGATGTATTACACTGCTCAGGTATACATGATGTATTACACTGCTCAGGTATACATGATGATGTATTACACTGCTCAGGTATACATGATGTATTACACTGCTCAGGTATACATGCTGATGTATTACACTGCTCAGGTATACATGCTGATGTATTACACTGCTCAGGTATACTTGCTGATGTATTACACTGCTCAGGTATACATGATGTATTACACTGCTCAGGTATACTTGATGTATTACACTGCTCAGGTATACATGATGTATTACACTGCTCAGGTATACATGATGTATTACACTGCTCAGGTATACATGATGTATTACACTGCTCAGGTATACATGATGTATTACACTGCTCAGGTATACATGATGTATTACACTGCTCAGGTATACATGATGTATTACACTGCTCAGGTATACATGATGTATTACACTGCTCAGGTATACATGATGTATTACACTGCTCAGGTATACATGATGTATTACACTGCTCAGGTATACATGCTGGTGTATTACACTGCTCAGGTATACATGATGTATTACACTGCTCAGGTATACATGATGTATTACACTGCTCAGGTATACATGCTGATGTATTACACTGCTCAGGTATACATGATGTATTACACTGCTCAGGTATACATGCTGGTGTATTACACTGCTCAGGTATGCATGATGTATTACACTGCTCAG
Organism: Cherax quadricarinatus; assembly: GCF_038502225.1. Lineage (NCBI taxonomy): Eukaryota > Metazoa > Arthropoda > Malacostraca > Decapoda > Parastacidae > Cherax > Cherax quadricarinatus. The sequence continues at coordinate 14,222 of NW_027195512.1, read as the reverse complement.
GTATACATGCTGATGTATTACACTGCTCAGGTATACATGATGTATTACACTGCTCAGGTATACATGCTGGTGTATTACACTGCTCAGGTATACATGCTGGTGTATTACACTGCTCAGGTATACATGATGTATTACACTGCTCAGGTATACATGATGTATTACACTGCTCAGGTATACATGATGTATTACACTGCTCAGGTATACATGATGTATTACACTGCTCAGGTATACATGCTGATGTATTACACTGCTCAGGTATACATGATGTATTACACTGCTCAGGTATACATGATGTATTACACTGCTCAGGTATACATGATGATGTATTACACAGCTCAGGTATACATGATGTATTACACTGCTCAGGTATACATGATGTATTACACTGCTCAGGTATACATGCTGATGTATTACACTGCTCAGTTATACATGATGTATTACACTGCTCAGGTATACATGATGATGTATTACACAGCTCAGGTATACATGATGTATTACACTGCTCAGGTATACATGATGTATTACACTGCTCAGGTATACATGCTGATGTATTACACTGCTCAGGTATACATGCTGGTGTATTACACTGCTCAGGTATACATGATGTATTACACTGCTCAGGTATACATGATGTATTACACTGCTCAGGTATACATGATGTATTACACTGCTCAGGTATACATGATGTATTACACTGCTCAGGTATACATGATGTATTACACTGCTCAGGTATACATGATGTATTACACTGCTCAGGTATACATGCTGATGTATTACACTGCTCAGGTATACATGATGATGTATTACACTGCTCAGGTATACTTGCTGATGTATTACACTGCTCAGGTATACTTGCTGATGTATTACACTGCTCAGGTATACATGCTGATGTATTACACTGCTCAGGTATACATGATGTATTACACTGCTCAGGTATACATGATGTATTACACTGCTCAGGTATACATGATGTATTACACTGCTCAGGTATACATGCTGATGTATTACACTGCTCAGGTATACATGCTGATGTATTTCACTGCTCAGGTATACATGATGTATTACACTGCTCAGGTATACATGATGATGTATTACACTGCTCAGGTATACATGATGTATTACACTGCTCAGGTATACATGCTGATGTATTACACTGCTCAGGTATACATGCTGATGTATTACACTGCTCAGGTATACTTGCTGATGTATTACACTGCTCAGGTATACATGATGTATTACACTGCTCAGGTATACATGATGTATTACACTGCTCAGGTATACATGATGTATTACACTGCTCAGGTATACATGATGTATTACACTGCTCAGGTATACATGATGTATTACACTGCTCAGGTATACATGATGTATTACACTGCTCAGGTATACATGATGTATTACACTGCTCAGGTATACATGATGTATTACACTGCTCAGGTATACATGATGTATTACACTGCTCAGGTATACATGATGTATTACACTGCTCAGGTATACATGATGTATTACACTGCTCAGGTATACATGATGTATTACACTGCTCAGGTATACATGTGTATTACACTGCTCAGGTATACATGATGTATTACACTGCTCAGGTATACATGATGTATTACACTGCTCAGGTATACATGCTGATGTATTACACTGCTCAGGTATACATGATGTATTACACTGCTCAGGTATACATGCTGGTGTATTACACTGCTCAGGTATACATGATGTATTACACTGCTCAGGTATACATGCTGATGTATTACACTGCTCAGGTGTACATGATGTATTACACTGCTCAGGTATACATGCTGGTGTATTACACTGCTCAGGTATACATGCTGGTGTATTACACTGCTCAGGTATACATGATGTATTACACTGCTCAGGTATACATGCTGGTGTATTACACTGCTCAGGTATACATGATGTATTACACTGCTCAGGTATACATGATGTATTACACTGCTCAGGTATACATGATGTATTACACTGCTCAGGTATACATGATGTATTACACTGCTCAGGTATACATGCTGGTGTATTACACTGCTCAGGTATACATGATGTATTACACTGCTCAGGTATACATGATGTATTACACTGCTCAGGTATACATGATGTATTACACTGCTCAGGTATACATGATGTATTACACTGCTCAGGTATACATGATGTATTACACTGCTCAGGTATACATGATGTATTACACTGCTCAGGTATACATGATGTATTACACTGCTCAGGTATACATGATGTATTACACTGCTCAGGTATACATGATGTATTACACTGCTCAGGTATACATGATGTATTACACTGCTCAGGTATACATGATGTATTACACTGCTCAGGTATACATGATGTATTACACTGCTCAGGTATACATGATGTATTACACTGCTCAGGTATACATGATGTATTACACTGCTCAGGTATACATGATGTATTACACTGCTCAGGTATACATGATGTATTACACTGCTCAGGTATACATGATGTATTACACTGCTCAGGTATACATGATGTATTACACTGCTCAGGTATACATGATGATGTATTACACAGCTCAGGTATACATGATGGCTGTATTACACTGCTCAGGTATACATGATGTATTACACTGCTCAGGTATACATGCTGATGTATTACACTGCTCAGGTATACATGCTGCTCAGTATACATGATATTACACTGCTCAGGTATACATGATGTATTACACTGCTCAGGTATACATGATGTATTACACTGCTCAGGTATACATGATGTATTACACTGCTCAGGTATACATGATGTATTACACTGCTCAGGTATACATGATGTATTACACTGCTCAGGTATACATGATGTATTACACTGCTCAGGTATACATGATGTATTACACTGCTCAGGTATACATGATGTATTACACTGCTCAGGTATACATGATGTATTACACTGCTCAGGTATACATGATGTATTACACTGCTCAGGTATACATGATGTATTACACTGCTCAGGTATACATGATGTATTACACTGCTCAGGTATACATGATGTATTACACTGCTCAGGTATACATGATGTCAGGTATTCCACTGCTCAGGTAGACATGATGTATTACACTGCTCAGGTATACATGATGTATTACACTGCTCAGGTATACATGATGTATTACACTTACACTGCTCAGGTATACATGATGTATTACACTGCTCAGGTATACATGCTGGTGTATTACACTGCTCAGGTATACATGATGTATTACACTGCTCAGGTATACATGCTGGTGTATTACACTGCTATATACACTGCTCAGGTATACATGATGTATTACACTGATCAGGTATACATGATGTATTACACTGCTCAGGTATACATGATGTATTACACTGCTCAGGTATACATGATGTATTACACTGCTCAGGTATACATGATGTATTACACTGCTCAGGTATACATGATGTATTACACTGCTCAGGTATACATGATGTATTACACTGCTCAGGTATACATGATGTATTACACTGCTCAGGTATACATGATGTATTACACTGCTCAGGTATACATGATGTATTACACTGCTCAGGTATACATGATGTATTACACTGCTCAGGTATACATGATGTATTACACTGCTCAGGTATACATGATGTATTACACTGCTCAGGTATACATGATGTATTACACTGCTCAGGTATACATGATGTATTACACTGCTCAGGTATACATGATGTATTACACTGCTCAGGTATACATGATGTATTACACTGCTCAGGTATACATGATGTATTACACTGCTCAGGTATACATGATGTATTACACTGCTCAGGTATACATGATGTATTACACTGCTCAGGTATACATGATGTATTACACTGCTCAGGTATACATGATGTATTACACTGCTCAGGTATACATGATGTATTACACTGCTCAGGTATACATGATGTATTACACTGCTCAGGTATACATGATGTATTACACTGCTCAGGTATACATGGTGTATTACACCGCTCAGGTGTGTATTACACCGCTCAGGTATACATGATGTATTACACTGCTCAGGTATACATGATGTATTACACTGCTCAGGTATACATGATGTATTACACTGCTCAGGTATACATGATGTATTACACTGCTCAGGTATACATGGTGTATTACACTGCTCAGGTGTATTACACTGCTCAGGTATACATGATGTATTACACTGCTCAGGTATACATGATGTATTACACTGCTCAGGTATACATGATGTATTACACTGCTCAGGTATACATGATGTATTACACTGCTCAGGTATACATGATGTATTACACTGCTCAGGTATACATGATGTATTACATGCTCAGGTATACATGCTCAGGTGATGTATTACACTGCTCAGGTATACATGATGTATTACACTGCTCAGGTATACATGATGTATTACACTGCTCAGGTATACATGATGTATTACACTGCTCAGGTATACATGGTGTATTACACTGCTCAGGTATACATGATGTATTACACTGCTCAGGTATACATGATGTATTACACTGCTCAGGTATACATGATGTATTACACTGCTCAGGTATACATGATGTATTACACTGCTCAGGTATACATGATGTATTACACTGCTCATTACACTGCTCAGGTATACATGATGTATTACACTGCTCAGGTATACATGATGTATTACACTGCTCAGGTATACATGATGTATTACACTGCTCAGGTATACATGATGTATTACACTGCTCATGTATTACACTGCTCAGGTATACATGATGTATTACACTGCTCAGGTATACATGATGTATTACACTGCTCAGGTATACATGATGTATTACACTGCTCAGGTATACATGATGTATTACACTGCTCAGGTATACATGATGTATTACACTGCTCAGGTATACATGATGTATTACACTGCTCAGGTATACATGATGTATTACACTGCTCAGGTATACATGATGTATTACACTGCTCAGGTATACATGATGTATTACACTGCTCAGGTATACATGATGTATTACACTGCTCAGGTATACATGATGTATTACACTGCTCAGGTATACATGATGTATTACACTGCTCAGGTATACATGATGTATTACACTGCTCAGGTATACATGATGTATTACACTGCTCAGGTATACATGATGTATTACACTGCTCAGGTATACATGATGTATTACACTGCTCAGGTATATGTATGCTGATGTATTACACTGCTCAGGTATACATGATGTATTACACTGCTCAGGTATACATGTGATGTATTACACTGCTCAGGTATACATGATGTATTACACTGCTCAGGTATACATGATGTATTACACTGCTCAGGTATACATGCTGATGTATTACACTGCTCAGGTATACATGATGTATTACACTGCTCAGGTATACATGATGTATTACACTGCTCAGGTATACATGATGTATTACACTGCTCAGGTATACATGATGTATTACACTGCTCAGGTATACATGATGTATTACACTGCTCAGGTATACATGATGTATTACACTGCTCAGGTATACATGATGTATTACACTGCTCAGGTATACATGATGTATTACACTGCTCAGGTATACATGATGTATTACACTGCTCAGGTATACATGATGTATTACACTGCTCAGGTATACATGCTGCTCAGGTATGTATTACACAGCTCAGGTATACATGCTGATGTATTACACTGCTCAGGTATACATGATGCATTACACTGCTCAGGTATACATGATGTATTACACTGCTCAGGTATACATGCTGATGTATTACACAGCTCAGGTATACATGCTGATGTATTACACTGCTCAGGTATACATGATGTATTACACTGCTCAGGTATACATGATGTATTACACTGCTCAGGTATACATGATGTATTACACTGCTCAGGTATACATGATGTATTACACTGCTCAGGTATACATGATGTATTACACTGCTCAGGTATACATGATGTATTACACTGCTCAGGTATACATGCTGATGTATTACACTGCTCAGGTATACATGATGTATTACACTGCTCAGGTATACATGATGTATTACACTGCTCAGGTATACATGCTGATGTATTACACTGCTCAGGTATACATGATGTATTACACTGCTCAGGTATACATGATGTATTACACTGCTCAGGTATACATGATGTATTACACTGCTCAGGTATACATGATGTATTACACTGCTCAGGTATACATGATGTATTACACTGCTCAGGTATACATGATGTATTACACTGCTCAGGTATACATGATGTATTACACTGCTCAGGTATACATGATGTATTACACTGCTCAGGTATACATGATGTATTACACTGCTCAGGTATACATGATGTATTACACTGCTCAGGTATACATGATGTATTACACTGCTCAGGTATACATGATGTATTACACTGCTCAGGTATACATGCTGATGTATTACACTGCACTCAGGTATACATGCTGATGTATTACACTGCTCAGGTATACATGATGTATTACACTGCTCAGGTATACATGATGTATTACACTGCTCAGGTATACATGATGTATTACACTGCTCAGGTATACATGATGTATTACACTGCTCAGGTATACATGATGTATTACACTGCTCAGGTATACATGATGTATTACACTGCTCAGGTATACATGATGTATTACACTGCTCAGGTATACATGATGTATTACACTGCTCAGGTATACATGATGTATTACACTGCTCAGGTATACATGATGTATTACACTGCTCAGGTATACATGATGTATTACACTGCTCAGGTATACATGATGTATTACACTGCTCAGGTATACAGGAACAATTTCTAAGTTTCTCTTGTCACTTCAATGTTTCACTGATATTTTCTTCTCATATCTTAAGTAATTATTATCATTCTTATAAGTATTTTTATCTTTAGTGATAACTAATTAATGGTAATAAGCTTAAATATTTAGTATAGTTATGAATATATTTTGTGATGATTATTTTTGTTGTTTCTGCAATCTTTCTTCTTCCTCCTCCTCCTCCTCCTCCTCCTCCTCTCCTTCTTCTTCTTCTTCTTCTTCTTCTTCTTCTTCTTCTTCTTCTTCTTCTTCTTCTTCTTCTTCTTCTTCTTCTTCTTCTTCTTATTATTATTATTATTATTATTATTATTATTATTATTATTATTATTAGTCTCATTATGAGGCCTGGTCTAACATACCTAGTTTCATTATGAGTTCAGTTATGTTAGAATAATTACGTTTTCTTATAATCATTTATTAAGTATACTTTGTCGTCTTAATATATTTGTGTGTAAGGAAGGTGAACTATTGATGGTAACGAGCAGTTTAGCTTGACTTACTACTCACTGACATTAAGTCAATAATTCTTTGAGCTTGGTAGAGTGTGTTGGGCGTGCACACACTTATGTTCACACTGTGCAGCACACACTTGTGTTGACACTGTCCATGGTGAGCACACACTTGTGTTGACACAGTGTTGGTGGTGAGCACACACTTGTGTTGACACTGTCCATGGTGAGCACACACTTGTGTTGACACAGTGTTGGTGGTGAGCACACACTTGTTCACACTGTCCATGGCGAGCACACACTTGTGTTGACACAGTGTTGGTGGTGAGCACACACTTGTGTTGACACTGTGTCCATGGTGAGCACACACTTGTGTTGACACAGTGTTGGTGGTGAGCACACACTTATGTTCACACTGTCCATGGCGAGCACACACTTGTGTTGACACAGTGTTGGTGGTGAGCACACACTTGTGTTGACACAGTGTTGGTGGTGAGCACACACTTGTGTTGACACAGTGTTGGTGGTGAGCACACACTTGTGTTGACAGTGTTGGTGGTGAGCACACACTTGTGTTGACAGTGTTGGTGGTGAGCACACACTTGTGTTGACACAGTGTTGGTGGTGAGCACACACTTGTGTTGACAGTGTTGGTGGTGAGCACACACTTGTGTTGACACAGTGTTGGTGGTGAGCACACACTTGTGTTGACACAGTGTCCGTGGTGAGCACACACTTGTGTTGACACGGTGTCCGGTGGTGAGCACACACTTGTGTTGACAGTGTTGGTGGTGAGCACACACTTGTGTTGACACAGTGTTGGTGGTGAGCACACACTTGTGTTGACACTGTTGGGGGGGAGCACACACTTGTGTTGACAGTGTTGGTGGTGAGCACACACTTGTGTTGACAGTGTTGGTGGTGAGCACACACTTGTGTTGACAGTGTTGGTGGTGAGCACACACTTGTGTTGACACAGTGTGTGGGGTGAGCACACCTTTGTGTTGACACTGTGTCCGTGGTGAGCACACACTTGTGTTGACAGTGTTGGTGGTGAGCACACACGTGTGTTGACAGTGTTGGTGGTGAGCACACACTTGTGTTGACAGTGTTGGTGGTGAGCACACACTTGTGTTGACAGTGTTGGTGGTGAGCACACACTTGTGTTGACACAGTGTTGGTGGTGAGCACACACTTGTGTTGACACAGTGTTGGTGGTGAGCACACACTTGTGTTGACAGTGTTGGTGGTGAGCACACACTTGTGTTGACAGTGTTGGTGGTGAGCACACACTTGTGTTGACACGGTGTTGGTGGTGAGCACACACTTGTGTTGACAGTGTTGGTGGTGAGCACACACTTGTGTTGACACAGTGTTGGTGGTGAGCACACACTTGTGTTGACAGTGTGGTGGTGAGCACACACTTGTGTTGACAGTGTTGTGGTGAGCACACACTTGTGTTGACAGTGTTGGTGGTGAGCACACACTTGTGTTGACAGTGTTGGTGGTGAGCACACACTTGTGTTGACACAGTGTCGCTGGTGAGCACACACTTGTGTTGACAGTGTTGGTGGTGAGCACACACTTGTGTTGACAGTGTTGGTGGTGAGCACACACTTGTGTTGACACGTGTTGGTGGTGAGCACACACTTGTGTTGACACAGTGTTGGTGGTGAGCACACACTTGTGTTGACAGTGTTGGTGGTGAGCACACACTTGTGTTGACACAGTGTTGGTGGTGAGCACACACTTGTGTTGACACAGTGTCGCTGGTGAGCACACACTTGTGTTGACACAGTGTTGGTGGTGAGCACACACTTGTGTTGACAGTGTTGGTGGTGAGCACACACTTGTGTTGACAGTGTTGGTGGTGAGCACACACTTGTGTTGACAGTGTTGGTGGTGAGCACACACTTGTGTTGACACAGTGTTGGTGGTGAGCACACACTTGTGTTGACAGTGTTGGTGGTGAGCACACACTTGTGTTGACACAGTGTTGGTGGTGAGCACACACTTGTGTTGACAGTGTTGGTGGTGAGCACACACTTGTGTTGACACAGTGTCGCTGGTGAGCACACACTTGTGTTGACAGTGTTGGTGGTGAGCACACACTTGTGTTGACACAGTGTTGGTGGTGAGCACACACTTGTGTTGACAGTGTTGGTGGTGAGCACACACTTGTGTTGACACAGTGTCGCTGGTGAGCACACACTTGTGTTGACAGTGTTGGTGGTGAGCACACACTTGTGTTGACACAGTGTCGCTGGTGAGCACACACTTGTGTTGACACAGTGTTGGTGGTGAGCACACACTTGTGTTGACAGTGTTGGTGGTGAGCACACACTTGTGTTGACAGTGTCGCTGGTGAGCACACACTTGTGTTGACACAGTGTTGGTGGTGAGCACACACTTGTGTTGACAGTGTTGGTGGTGAGCACACACTTGTGTTGACAGTGTTGGTGGTGAGCACACACTTGTGTTGACAGTGTTGGTGGTGAGCACACACTTGTGTTGACAGTGTTGGTGGTGAGCACACACTTGTGTTGACACAGTGTTGGTGGTGAGCACACACTTGTGTTGACACAGTGTTGGTGGTGAGCACACACTTGTGTTGACAGTGTTGGTGGTGAGCACACACTTGTGTTGACAGTGTTGGTGGTGAGCACACACTTGTGTTGACACAGTGTTGGTGGTGAGCACACACTTGTGTTGACACAGTGTTGGTGGTGAGCACACACTTGTGTTGACAGTGTTGGTGGTGAGCACACACTTGTGTTGACACAGTGTTGGTGGTGAGCACACACTTGTGTTGACAGTGTTGGTGGTGAGCACACACTTGTGTTGACACAGTGTTGGTGGTGAGCACACACTTGTGTTGACAGTGTTGGTGGTGAGCACACACTTGTGTTGACACAGTGTTGGTGGTGAGCACACACTTGTGTTGACACAGTGTCGCTGGTGAGCACACACTTGTGTTGACACAGTGTCGCTGGTGAGCACACACTTGTGTTGACACAGTGTCGCTGGTGAGCACACACTTGTGTTGACACAGTGTCGCTGGTGAGCACACACTTGTGTTGACACAGTGTCGCTGGTGAGCACACACTTGTGTTGACACAGTGTTGGTGGTGAGCACACACTTGTGTTGACACAGTGTCGCTGGTGAGCACACACTTGTGTTGACACAGTGTCGCTGGTGAGCACACACTTGTGTTGACAGTGTTGGTGGTGAGCACACACTTGTGTTGACACAGTGTCGCTAGTGAGCACACACTTGTGTTGACACAGTGTTGGTGGTGAGCACACACTTGTGTTGACACAGTGTCGCTGGTGAGCACACACTTGTGTTGACACAGTGTTGGTGGTGAGCACACACTTGTGTTGACAGTGTTGGTGGTGAGCACACACTTGTGTTGACAGTGTTGGTGGTGAGCACACACTTGTGTTGACACAGTGTCGCTGGTGAGCACACACTTGTGTTGACACAGTGTTGGTGGTGAGCACACACTTGTGTTGACAGTGTTGGTGGTGAGCACACACTTGTGTTGACACAGTGTCCATGGTGAGCACACACTTGTGTTGACACAGTGTCCATGGTGAGCACACACTTGTGTTGACACAGTGTCGCTGGTGAGCACATACTTGTGTTGACACAGTGTCGCTGGTGAGCACACACTTGTGTTGACACAGTGTCGCTGGTGAGCACACACTTGTGTTGACACAGTGTCGCTGGTGAGCACACACTTGTGTTGACACAGTGTTGGTGGTGAGCACACACTTGTGTTGACAGTGTTGGTGGTGAGCACACACTTGTGTTGACACAGTGTTGGTGGTGAGCACACACTTGTGTTGACACAGTGTCCATGGTGAGCACACACTTGTGTTGACACAGTGTTGGTGGTGAGCACACACTTGTGTTGACACAGTGTTGGTGGTGAGCACACACTTGTGTTGACACAGTGTCCATGGTGAGCACACACTTGTGTTGACACAGTGTTGGTGGTGAGCACACACTTGTGTTGACACAGTGTTGGTGGTGAGCACACACTTGTGTTGACACAGTGTCGCTGGTGAGCACACACTTGTGTTGACACAGTGTCCATGGTGAGCACACACCTGTGTTGACAGTGTCGGTGGTGAGCACACACTTGTGTTGACACAGTGTCGGTGGTGAGCACACACTTGTGTTGACACAGTGTTGGTGGTGAGCACACACTTGTGTTGACACAGTGTTGGTGGTGAGCACACACTTGTGTTGACACAGTGTCGCTGGTGAGCACACACTTGTGTTGACACAGTGTTGGTGGTGAGCACACACTTGTGTTGACACAGTGTCGCTGGTGAGCACACACTTGTGTTGACACAGTGTCGCTGGTGAGCGTCCATCTTGATCTCTACAAACATGGTCAACGCCTTCCAACAACATTTCACATTTTCATTATCAGTGAGGTTCGCCTCACCATAAAAGAGCTTCCTTGATCCAAGGATTTCGACATGTTCTCTGCTTCCCATTCCTCCTGGTCCCCCGGCTTTATTTGACCCTACGGGTTGCAGTCTCATAACTGTAGTGTAAGCATGCCTCTGGCAAAACAGTGATGGAGTGAATAATGAGAGTTTTTCTTTTTCTGGTCACCCTGCCTTGGTGGGAAAGGGCCGATGTGTTAATAAAAAAAATAATTAGAGGCCTCCAGTACTATTTCTTTACTTATTCGTTATATCATTTGGTGTACAAAGGGTTTTGTGTTGTTATGAATCTTTATCTTCATTAAAAACGGTAAACGAAACACAGACGTAATTTCTGAATATTATTTCCACTTTGTTCTAACTGGTCTTGTGTGGAAATATTCGTGAGTTGCTCGTGAGTTCCGCGGCTGTGTTAGTAGGGAAATAAATATTTTACGCTGAGATGGTAGAGGGAACCAAACCATTCATATTGATCATCTTGTGTCTTAGGTTGTAATGTCTGAGTTGACAACAAGATGATGTCTCAGGTAACTGTTGCCCATAATTATTCTCATCATCCGTGGACACTGAACCTGTGAGGATTTATGGACACATAATTTGCTTTGTACAATTTATGTTGAAGGTTGGACTTTGATTTTTGTGTGTGTTATGATGGTTTGTGGACTCCTCCTTTCCTAGGATATTGTCCATGACTGTACTTACAAAATATCTCTCGTAATTATTATTGAACATGCATTCAGGAATATTTATGAATAAGGATTTGGTAAATTACAGATGTACTGAACATAGAATCTAGAACTCTTCATACAGTTTTTTTTATTTGCTGGCTCTAATATCTGTTGTTCTGGAGTGGAGACCAATGACGATGCCTCTGCTCCAGAAGTGTTTTCAGTAAGTGTGAGATTCCTGTCATTTCTTGCCAGTCTTTTTTGTGACGTATTTTTTAATATAATTCACTGACACCATTGTTCATAAATGATATACAATACCGACAATATGAAAATTCAAGCACGTGTGCAACATCTAGGGAGAGGTTATGGCTCCCCTCTTTAATTTTCCATAGTGTGGCCGGTCTGTCTTCTTGTCCCCTTTAGATGATGTGCCTGGCAGTATACGTTGTTGCATTTTCTTTCATGGAGTGACGAGTGAGACACATTTCAGGGTGAAATAAGTTACAGAAAGGGGAGTTGCACCTCCTGCTGTCATGTGGGCGTGGCATTTTTTGGGATGGTCAGAGGTGTATGTCTCACCTGCTTTACCAGATATACCATGCCTGCAGATGCCTGAGGCATAGATCAGGACGCAGATGCCTGAGGCATAGATCAGGGCCCAGGGACAGCATGTGTTAAAGTCCTGTGTTATTTTATTTTCGAATTCTGAAGGATTTTTGCATGTTTTAGATATATGATTTGGATCATCTACTCTCCTGTTGTTAGGTATTACTGAGTTTTGATATATTCTGGTCCTTCATAACATCACTCATATTTTTGTCATCGACACACGAAGCTCCTGTGGGAAGTGAACCAAAACTAGAAGAGTTTTCAAATGTCCAAATATTTTTCATAAAGATATTTTTTTGTAATTCCTATATGGCTTTTTATCACATTTACATTTCTTTCCTCTGGTAAGAATGTTTGGTTTTTGATCTGTATCGGATATATCTCGGTGAACAAAACTGGTGTTTTGTGATATATGCATGACCTGGTCAGCAGTAACAACGTGTTGCTTCACTGTTTGTTTCAGAGTGTCACTCATCACAAAGGTATACATCTGGTCAGCAGTAACAACGTGTTGCTTCACTGTTTGTTTCAGAGCGTCACTCATCACAAAGGTATACATCTGGTCAGCAGTAACAACGTGTTGCTTCACTGTTTGTTTCAGAGCGTCACTCATCACAAAGGTATACATCTGGTCAGCAGTAACAACGTGTTGCTTCACTGTTTGTTTCAGAGCGTCACTCATCACAAAGGTATACATCTGGTCAGCAGTAACAACGTGTTGCTTCACTGTTTGTTTCAGAGTGTCACTCATCACAAAGGTATACATCTGGTCAGCAGTAACAACGTGTTGCTTCACTGTTTGTTTCAGAGTGTCACTCATCACAAAGGTATACATCTTGTCGCCTGATCCCAGTATACATTTATTCATTCAACCCACAAAGTACAAGCACGAATTCTATAGTTACCTTGGTGAGCTGTAAGTACAATCCACAGTGGCGTTTAATGGTGGTAAACTGAATAAGAAAATCTTGTGACGGTTGTATAAGCTGTAACAACCTGCCTTTTCAAGGGAAAGTTCGGTGGATGGTTTGAATACTTTATCAAGGATAAAGATTCATCCACTCAGACTTTTAGCCCATCACCTGATACATATATTGGGACAACTGATTCTTTATTTTTAATTATTAAATTACAGTTACTGTTTAAATAAACAATTGAATTATTTGTTTTGACAATCCTTGTACATTCTCAATAGTGATTTAATTAATGG